>NW_006239400.1:214449-214527 GCF_000226075.1 Solanum tuberosum
GGCCGAGAGGGAGGTTGCGAAAACAAGACCACTAGACTGATGGCCTAAGGAGTGGGTCGACATGAGGTTCAGCTCGAG
>NW_006239400.1:214580-246061 GCF_000226075.1 Solanum tuberosum
GGGGTAAGGCGTAGGAGGGAATTCATGCAGCAAATGGGTGTCCGAAAGGAACGCATTTAAAACGGGGTAAGTTTCCCGAGAGGGTACTTATTTCCATCTAAAGCTTAGCCTAATCACTATTATCTTGCAAATTTCCTATCGAAAGCAAGTACCCAACTATGTATCTCAACTTGTATTGCGGTCAAACCCCAAGAACTCTTCCCATACTTGATTTTATTGTTATTTTTGTTGTTTTTGCTACACTTGTGACAAAACCCCCAAATTGATATTTGACACTTCTGTGTCCCCCTTTAATTCACAATATTTTTAATCCTTAATGTCTTTAGCTGCAACTAGTAAGAACCAAATTATATTTTTCTATTAATTCTCAAAACCGCTCCCTTAGGACACGACCCCAGCCCTTGGTTGGGTTACTAACTATTGAACAATTGTAGACACTCGTACTTGAAGTTGTGTCGTTGCTTACGCAAAACATCACTTATTCATGAAAATGTCCTTTTTAGCACGCTTTAAATGTTTTATGCCAGTGTCACGACCCGAACCTATACCCCGGAAGCGACACGTCGTACAAGACTCCGAAAAGTCTCATACAAGCCTCATAACATTCATAACATTCGATATAAGCAAACATGGTACAGAATTAAAACTTTTCTTAAAATCCATACATTCAAAACTTCATTTAAAACGTTCGAAAATAGCGAAAGTCTATTGTCTCACACTGCCATCTAAAATAATATCTTGGAAACTAAAGTAGGGACACAACCCTTTACAATCGAAAGACTAACAAATGTCTATTACATGAAAGAAAAGAAACTTCAAAATACTTATCCTTGATCTATGATGACATACCACTTTGCCTTGGAAGAATCTCAAATCCAAGCTTCCACAAGAGAGAATCAAATCCAGTACCAATCCCTACACTTCATAAAGGTAAAGAAAATATGGGTTAGCACAATTAAGTACTAAGTATGATATCCATGCAATATCATGCTTAAAACATACATTTTATTTGAAAGTCATGCTTTAATGCCTATTTGATAAAACTTCTTGAACATAAGTATAAGAGGCATAATATGCAATCATAACCAACATACAAGTCATTTCATCACATTAGAGACATAGTCAACATATAACCCATTTCATCACATTATACCTTCACCTCAAGTAACCCTTACACTATACTTTGTGCAATGTATGGATAGCGTCCCATACCACCATCCACACCAAGTACCACCTCAAGGCTACCAAAAGTTAACTTACCATTCATCCTTTCCATATTTATACAATACTCATACCTAAGAGACATAAACATTACATAAATCATATTAACACATAAGGACCATCATCTAGGGAAACTCTAAGTCATACTTGTGCAATGTATGAGTAGCATCCCAAACTACAACTCACACTAAGTACTCCTATGAAGCCACCATAGGAAAGGCACATTCATACTCAATTAGTCATGACAAGGAAGTAACTCATAATACAATCCAAGTATAGCATACGTCACTACATTAAATACATAAGTCAACATTCCCCATTAGCTTCCTTAAGAACACATTCATTCATTAGACATTAAACCAACATTCTCCATTAGCATCATCATAAGAGCATATTCATTTCATTTAACATTATAACATAAAGGAACACACCATAACCCCTCTCAAATCCTACTTGTGCAATGCATGGATGGCATCCTATACTACCACCCACACTAAGTAGTGCATTCTTGAGAAGCAATAGTTCATTAACATTCTTTGTGGGGGGTAAGCCTTAACCGACATAGACCATGTGAGCAATTCATGGAATCCTAGTGTCATAAGAGATTCCAACTATCCTAAGGTAGGACCATTACATTTTAGCTTAGGTGGATCCACTAGTTAGACCTATGTGGGCACATAGTTATGGGATATAAATATTGCTACTAGATACCCCGCCTTAACTCACGGATGAGCATCAATCTCAAGAGATTGCTACTAGATACCCCGCCTCAACTCATGAATGAGCACCCATCTCAAGCCATATCCACTCGGTGCATAGCATTATTCCCCACAGAGTACTTAACATTCATTAATTTAGTTCATTATTATGGGATGAGATATTGTTACTAGATACCCCACCTCAACTTCCAGATGAGCATCCATCTCAAACCCAACATTCATTCATTGGAAAGCTCATAGATCCAAAGATGAGGAAAGTTACATGATTCAATCAATCAACCCATAAATCTAAGATACTACAATAGATAAGGAAATTGACATGATTCAATAACTAATACAATATAAACATAAACAAATCAACATACTTTCATGATCAATCAATTCCTACTCACAATTCACAACTGAAGAATTTGGGGGAAAACATGGGTTTATATCTTAATTCACCATTAAAACATCAATTAAACCATGATTCATCACTTAAATGCCTTTTGAAAACGTTTGGAATTGAACTCATGCATGGATTGAAAACTAGGGTTTTTGGGGAAACTTTGGAGATTTGAAATCACTTTCGAAATCGGCCCCTTGAAAGAAACTAAGTCAAGGATGAAGACCACCATACCTTTAGGGAATAAATACACATGAAATTTAATAAGAAAGCTTCTCCTTGACCCCTATACTTGACCTTGAACTTGCTCTTCAATAGAGTTTCTAGAGACTGAACTTTTGGAGAGGTGGGTTTCTATCTTGAGAGTTGGTAAATAATGAATTCTAAAATAGAGTTTAATACTTTAAAAACCCTTGAATTACAATAATAACTCCATAATAACTGTCCCCCCAACTTAACTAGACTTAAAATGAATTTACCATGTTTCCCCCACATTGGCCGAAACTTGACAGCAACACAAGTGCCATCGGCGCCCAATGACCTACGGACCGTAGGTGGGGTGACTCCCCGTCCTGCTGGTCCGTTGTTTGGGGATGTGGCTTGTCAATTGGGGCCTTGACCTATGGTGTCCATCTACGGGGCGTGGATGGACCTACGGAGCGTAGGTCCCCTTCCGAAGGGTCATCCCAAATTTGATAGGTTTTTGGTTTCTTGAGGTCTTGGGGGTTAGGCTTTAGGGTCCTCCTCAATGACCCCTAGGGAGGTCCTTGGGGAGTCATACCTTGACATTTAACCCCTAAACCCCTCAACCTAAGCTCAAGACAACATTATACAACATGAAACCCCATTACCACTCAACCACACACTAGTTAAGCTCTAGTTTCACCTATTCGTTTTACGGGTCGTTACATTATCCCCCACTTGGGAAAATTCGTCCTAGAATGACACTTTAAACACATTAAGGGGTTAACGACTCAAGACTAGCAACCCATCATGCATGCAACATTATAAACAATGCACAAAACTAAGAGGAAACATCAACTCCACATCAATAAGTTAAATGCAACACAAGAAAGTAAGAACTACATCAACAAACTCATTATGCATCATAACTTAAACATTTCTTATTTCATTGGAGGAATTACCTTCTCCAACTCAATTCATGCTCATAATAAGATCATTAAGCAAATTATGCACTTTATCTTAAAAACACATTTAGACATGTTCAACAATTAACCTCATGAAACATATGGAAAACTCATACTAAATACACATCAACATGAGGAACTTAATTCATATAAAATCATTTTATCATTCAAACATAAACTCATCAAGAACATGCATAACATAAGGAGACCATGGAAACACATATTCACACATGACTCCAAAACATGAAACAAGCTACAAGGAACTCTTGGTCTCAAGTTTGAATAGGAATAGAAGGAAAGAGATAAGTATATCAAAACTCTCAACAGCCTTACTATTCAACATTATATCCCCCACTTAGGAGTAATCCCCACTAAGGCTAGCATGAAAACAACATAGGAACCTTAACAAGACATTCACAACCATAAGAAACCAACAACATATCGGTGCCTTAATCTGGATGAGCTCATTTGTCCTTGTTTTGAAGCACATGGAAATGAATTTTCTTTGGACCATTAGGATCCTGACCATCAAGAGAAGCTTGCTTATCATCCCTTTCTTTTGCCATGAGTGTTGGGAAATCTCTCATCTTATGACCCTTCTTTCATACCCAAAGCAACCATCCGTTTCGGCAAGGCACTTACCCAAATGTTGCTTCCCACACTTGGCACATCTAGATCTTTCTAAAGAAGAACCACTTCCATTCCCTCCTTGAGATTTAGGGTTAGACACCCTATCATTGTTGACCATTGAAGAATCTTGATTGGAGAACCTCTTTTTGGACCTTGGTTGACTTTGTTCATTGGACCTAGACCTCTTCATCACCCTACTCTTTCTCTCAAGTTTGGACTCCTCAATAGATTGAGTATACACAATGAGTCTAGAAATGTTCATGTCATCATGAAGCATTTCCGAATGACACTCTTCCTTAACTAGGTCGGATACACCAGTCACAAACCTACTCATCTCATCCCTAGGGTTGGACACCAAATATGGAGCGTACTCAGATAATAGGGTAAATTTCAAGGAATACTTCTCCACACTCATGCTACCTTGCCTAAGGTTGATAAATTCCTCCACCTTAACCTCCCTCTTCTCACGGGGAAAGTACTTACAGAAGAAAGCTATCTTAAACTCTTCCCATTCTATTAGACCCGCTCCTACCGGCCTATTACTTTTTCATTGAGTGAACCCAACTTGGGCAAACATCCTTCAATTGGAAAGAATCTAGTTCCGCTTTTTCTGTAGAAGTCACCCCCATATAATTGACTATCTTATACACCTCATCCAAAAACTCTTGGGGATCTTCTACCACCTCTACCACCTTTGAACCAAGAAATACCGGAGGATTCATCCTCACAAAGTCCCTCAACTTAGAAGCCATAGTACTCTCATTAGCATTCACTCTAGGCCCCACATCCCTGTTAACTAGGGCCGTCATAGCTTGGGATAAGGTTAGAAAATCTGACCTAATTTCTTCATTAGTCATGGTAGGGGCATTATTCGAAACTTAATTGCCTTGTGGAACTTGGATACCTTGAGGACCTTGGGGAGGAACTCCCTCATTCACATTCTCCTCTTCCACTCTCCTTGCGGGCGTCCTTCTTGTATTCATATCCTATAAATACAAGAGAAGGATTAGGAAAAGGACACTTAAAGAGCTAAACTCTAAGGCACGATTTCAAGAATAATGAAAGAAGTGTAACTTCCTAACGTCCTATAGCCTATCACTCATAGATGTGTCGTGACTCATATCGATGAACAAGACCCTACTAGACGTGGCTTGTGAGACATCAATCCTAAAAACCATTCCAAAATCTTGTGCTCTGATACCATTTTTGTCACGACCTGAGCCTATACCCCGGAAGCGACACAGCGTTCAAAACTCCAAAATGTCTCATACAATCCTCACAGCATTCATAACATTCGATATAAGGAAAAATGGTACAGAATTAAAAAATTTCTTAAAATCCATACAATTAAAACTTCATTTAAAACATTCGAAAATAGCGAAAGTCTATTGTCTCACACAACCATCAAAAATAGTATCTTGAAAAGAAAAGTAGGGACACGACCCTTTACAATTGAAAGACTAACAAATGTGTATTACGTGAAAGAAAAGAAACTTCAAAATACTTATCCTCGGTCTATGAGGACATACCACTTTACCTTGGAAGAATCTAAAATCCAAGCTTCAACTAGGGAGAATCAAATCAAGTACCAATCCATACACTTCATAAAGGTAAAGAAAATATGGGTTAGCACAATTAAGTACTAAGTATGATAGCCAAGCAAACACATACTTCAATCAGATATTTTATTTGAAAGTCATGCTTTAATGCCTGTTTGATAAAACTTCTTGAACATAAGTATAAGAGGCATAATATACAACTATAACCAACATAAAAGTCATTTTATCACATTAGAGACATAATAAACATATAACCCATTTCATCACATTACACCTTCACCTCAAGTAACCCTCAAGCTATACTTTGTGCAATGTATGGATAGCGTCCCATACCACCATCCACACCAAGTACCACCTCAAGGCAACCAAAAGTGAATTTACCATTCATCCTTTCCATCTTTACACAATACTCATACCTAAGAGACATAAACATTACATAAATCATATTAACACATAAGGACCATCATCTAGGGCAACTCTAAGTCATACTTGTGCAATGTATGAGTAGCATCTCATACTACTACTTACACTAAGTACTCCTTTGAAGCCACCATAGACAAGGCACATTCATACTCAATAATTCATGACAAGGAAGTAACTCATAATAAAATCGAAGTATAGCATGCGTCATTGCATTAAATACATAAGTCAACATTCCCCATTAGTTTCATTAAGAACACCTTCATTCATTAGACATTAAACCAACATTCTCCATTAGTATCATCATAAGAGCATATTCATTTCATTTAACATCACAACATAAAGGAACACACCATAACCTCTCTCAAAGCCTACTTGTGCAATGCATGGATGGCATCACATACTACCACCCACACTAAGTAGTGCATTCTTGAGAAGCCATAGTTCATTAACATTCTTTATGGGAGTAAGCCTTAACCGACATAGACCATGTGAGCAATTCATGGAATCCCGATGTCACCCTCACCGGATAAGGGATTCCTACTTTTCTAAGGTAGGACCATTACATTTTAGCTTAGGTGGATCCACTAGTTAGACCTATATGGGCACATAGTTATGGGAAAGGGAGATTTCTACTAGATACCCCACCTCAACTTACGGATGAGCATCCATCTCAACAGATTGCTACTTGATACCATGCCTCAACTCACGGATGAGCACACATCTCAAGCCATATCCACTCGGTGCTTAGCATTATGCCCTACAGAGTATTTAACATTCATTGCCTTATTTCATTATTATGGGATAATAGATTGTTACTAGATACCCCCGCCTCAACTTTTGGATGAGCATCCATCTCAAACCCAAATTCATTCATTGGAAAGCTCATATATTCAAAGATGGGAATAGCCTTTCAACTAAGAATCCCATATTGTGAGAAAGTCCTTTCACAACATGTCATTATCATTCATTAGAGTACAATTGAGAATAGCCTTTCAATCAACCCATCATCATTAACATAATCATAGAAACTTTATTCATTAGTCAATCATGAGTGTGTGTATGTGAGAATAACATTTCACATATAAACTCATCATTCATAAGTTTTAAATTGAGAATAAGCTTTCAATACTAACACAATTCCATTCTAAACATGATCATAACACTTTCATTGAGATCACACACATATACTTCACATCATAATCATACATAATCCTTCATAAAATTGCCCCTTAGGGCTATGAACCAACATCAACCCATAAATGTAAGATACTATAATATATAAGGAAATTGACATGATTTAATAACTAATTCAATATAAACATAAAGAAATCAACATATTTTCATGATCAATCAATTCCCAATCACAATTCACAACTTAAGAATTTGGGAGAAAACATGGGTTCATATAATAAATCATCTTAATTCACCATTAAAACATCAATAAAACCATGATTCATCACTTAAATGCCTTTTGAAAACGTTTGGAATTGTAACCATGCATAGATTGAAAACCGGGGGTTTTAGGGAAACTTTGGAGATTTGGAATCACTTTTGAAATTGGATCCTTGAAAGAAACTAAGTCAAGGATGAAGACCACCATACCTTTAGGGAATAAATCCACACGAAATTGAAGAAGAAATCTGCTCCTTGACCCCTAGACTTGACCTTGAACTTGCTCTTCAATGGATTTTTAGAGAGAGAACATTTGGAGAGATGGGTTTCTATCTTGATAATTAGGAATATTGAATTCTAATATAGAGTTTAATACTTTAAAAACCCTTAAAATACATTAATAACTCCATAATAACCGCCCCCAACTTAACTAGACTTAAAATGAATTTACCATGTTTCCCCCACATTGGCCGAAACTTGACAGCAACACAGGTGCCATCGACGCCCCCATGACATACGGACCGTAGGTGGGGTGACGCCTCATCCTGATGGTCCGTGGTCTGGGGTTGTGGCTTGTCAATTGGGGCCTTGACCTACGGAGGCCATCCACGGAGTGTGGATGGACCTACGGGGTTAGGTCCCCTTTCGTAGGTCATCCCAAATTTAACGGCTTTTTGGTTTCTCGGGGTCTTAGGGGTTAGTCTTTAGGGTACTTCTCAAGGACCCCTAGGGTTGTCCTTGGGCAGTCGTACCTTGACGTTTAACCCCTAAATCCCTCAATCTAAGCTCGGGACCATATTATACAAAATGAAACCCCATTACAACTCAAATACACACTAGTTAGGCTCTAGTTTCACTTATTCGTTTTACGGGTCATTACATTATCCCCCACTTGGGAACATTCGTCCTTGAATGGTAGTTTAAACACATTAAGGGGTTAACGACTCAATAAGCTCAACGCAACACAAGAAAGTAAGAACTACATCTATAAACTCATTATGCATCATAACTTTAACATTTCTCATTTCATTGGAGGAATTACCTTCTCAAACTCAATTCATGCTCATCATAACATCATTAAGCAAATTATGCAATTTCTCTTAAAAACATATTTAGGCATGTTCAACAATTAACCTCATGAAGCATATGGACAACTCATACTAAATACACATCAACATGAGGAACATAATTCATATAAACTAATTTTCTCATTCAATCATAAACTCATCAACATGCATAACATAAGGAGACCATGGAAACACATATTCACACATGACTCCAAAACATGAAACAAGCTACAAGGAACTCTTGGTCTCAAGCTTGAATAGGAATAGAAGGAAAGAGATAAGTATATCAAAACTCTCAACAACCTTACTATTCAACATACTATCCCCCACTTAGGAGTAAACCCCACTAAGGCTAACATGAAAACAACATAGGAACCTTAACAAGACATTCACAACCATAAGAAACAAACATACCGGTGCCTTCATTCGGATGAGCTCCTTTGTCCTTGTTAGCTTGAAGCACATGGAAATAATTTTTCTTTGGAGCATTAGGATCCGGACCATCAAGAGAAGTTTTCTTATCATCTCTTCCTTTTGCCATGAGTGTTGGGCAATATCTCATCTTATATCCCTTCTTTCGACACCTAAAGAAACCATCCGTGCCGGAAAGGCACTTACCCAAATGTTGCTTCCCACACATGGCACATCTAGATCTTTCATAAAAGGAACCACTTCCATTCCCTACTTTAGATTTAGGGTTACACACCCTATCATTGTTGACCATTGGGGAATCTTGATTGGAGAACCTCTTTTTGGACCTTGGTTGAATTTATTCATCGAACCTAGACCTCTTCATCTCCCTACACTTTCTCTCAAGTTTGGACTCCTCAATAGATTAAGCATACACCACGTGTCTAGAAATGTTCATGTCATCATGAAGCATTTCCGAATGACACTCTTCCTTAACTAGATCGGATACACCAGTCACAAACCTACTCATCTCATCCCTAGGGTTGGACACCAAAGATGGAGTATACTTAGACAATAGGGTAAATTTAAAGAAATACTCCTCCACACTCATGCTACCTTGCCTAAGGTTGATAAATTCCTCCACCTTAACCTCCCTCTTCTCACGGGGAAAGTACCTACCAAGGAGAGGTTTGTTAAACTCCTCCATTCTATAAGACCCACTCCTACCGGCCTATTGCTTTTCCATAGAGTGAACCAAACTTGGGCAACATCCTTCAATTGGTAAGAAGCTAGTTCCGTGTTTTCTATAGAAGTCACCCCCATAGCATTGACTATCTTATACACCTCATCCAAAAGCTCTTGGTCCTCTCCCACCTTGGAACCAAGAAATACTAGAGGATTCATCCTCACAAAGTCCCTCAACCTAGAAGCCATAGTACTCTCATTAGCATTCACTCTAGGCCCCACATACCAGTTAACTAGGGCCGTCATGACTTGGGACAAGGTTAGAAAAGCCGACCTAATTTCTTCATTAGTCATGGACGGAGCATCAACCGAAATTTGATTGCCTTGTGGACCTTGGTCACCTTGAGGACCTTGGGGAGGAACTCTCTCATTCACATTCTCCTTTTCCACTCTCCTTGCGGGGGTCCTTCTTGTATTCATATCCTATAAACAAAAGATAAGGATTAGGAAAAGGACACTGAAAGATCTAAAACTAAGGCACAACTTCAAGAATAATGAAAGAAGTGTAACTTCCTAACGTCCTATAGCCTCTCACTCATCGATGTGTTGCGACTCACACCGATGAACAAGACTCTACTAGACGTGGCTTGTGAGACATCAATCCTAAAAACCATTCCAAAATTTTGTGCTCCGATACCATTTTTGTCAGGACCCGAGCCTATACCCCGGAAGCGACACGGCTTACAGGACTCCAAAAGTCTCATACAAGCCTCATAGAATTCATAACATCTGATATAAGGAAATATAGTACGAAATTAAAACTTTTCTTAAAATCCATAAATTCAAAACTTCATTTAAAACATTCGAAAATAGTGGAAGTCTATTGTCTCACACGGCCATCTAAAATAATATCTTGAAAACTAAAGTAGGGATACAACCCTTTACAATCGAAACACTAACAAATGTCTATTACATGAAAGAAAAGAAACTTCAAAATACTTGTCCTCGATCTATAAGAACATACCACTTTGCCTTGGAAGAATCTCAAATTCAAGCTTCAACTAGAGAGAATCAAATCGAGTACCAATCCCTATACTTCATAAAGGTAAAGAAAATATGGTTTAGCACAATTGAGTACTAAGTATGATAGTCATGCAAAAACATGCTTAAAACGGACATTTTATTTGAAAGTCATGCTTTAATGCCAATTTGATAAAACTTCTTGAACATAAGTATAAGAGGCATGATATACAACCATAACGAACATACAAGTCATTTCATCACATTAAAGACATAATCACATACAACCCATTTCATCACATTACACCTTCACCTCAAGTAACCCTAGAACTATACTTTTATGTAATGTATGGATAGCGTCCCATACCACCATCCACACCAAGTACCACCTCAAGGCAACCAAAAGTGAACTTATCATTCACCCTTTCCATCTTTACATAATACTCATACCTAAGAGACATAAACATTACATAAATCATATTAACACATAAGGACCATCATCTAGGGCAACTCTAAATCATATTTGTGCAAAGTATGAGTAGCATCCCATACTACTACTCACACTAAGTACTCATTTGAAGCCACCATAGACAAGGTACATTCATACACAATAAGTCATGACAAGGAAGTAACTCATAATACAATCCAAGTATAGCATACGTCATTACATTAAATACATAAGTCAACATTCCCCAGTAGCTTCATTAAGAACACCTTCATTCATTAGACATTAAACTAACATTCTCCATTAGCATCATCATAAGAACATATTCATTTCATTTAGCATTATAACATAAAGGACCACACCATAACCCCTCTCAAAGTCTACTTGTGAAATGCATGGATGGCATCCCATACTACCACCCACACTAAGTAGTGCATTCTTGAGAAGCCATAGTTCATTAACATTCTTTGTGGGGGTAAGACTTAACTGACATAGATCATGTGAGCAATTCATGGAATCTCGGTGTCACTCTCACCGGTTAAGGAATTCCTAATTGTCTAAGGTAGGACCATTATAGTTTAGCTTAGGTGGATCCACTAGCTAGACCTATGTGAGCACATAATTATGGGATAGGGATATTTCTACTAGATACCCCGCCTCAACTCACTGATGGGCATCCATCTCAAGAGATTACTACTAGATACCCCACCTCAAATCACGAATGAGCACACATCTCAAGTCATATCAACTCAGTTCTTAGCATTATTCCCACGAAGAACTTAACATTCATTACTTTAGTTCATTATTATGGGATAAGAGATTGTTACTAGATACCCCGCCTCAACTTTTGGATGAGCATCCATCTCAAACCCAACATTTACTCATTGGAAAACTCATAGATTCAAAGATGAAAATAGCCTTTTAACAAAGAATCTCATATTGTGAGAAAGTCCTTTCACAACATGTCATTATCATTCATTAGAGTACAATTGAAGATAGCCTTTCAATCAACCCATCATCATTAACAAAATCATAGAAACTTTATTCATTCGTCATTAATGAGTGTGTGTATGTGAGAATAACATTTCACATATAACCTCATCATTCATAAGTGTTAAATTGAGAATAAGCTTTCAATACTAACACAATTCCATTCTAAACATGATCATAACACTTTCATTGAGATCATACACATATACTTCACATCATACTCATATGTAATCCTTCATGAAATTGCCCCTTAGGGATATGAACCAACATCAACCCATAAATCTAAGATACTACAATAGATAAGGAAATTGACATGATTCAATAACTAATTCAATACAAACATAAACAAATCAACATATATTCATGATCAATCAATTCCCAATCACAATTCACAACTTAAGAATTTGAGGGAAAACATATTTTTCATAGAAGAATTCATATTAATTCACCATTAAAACATCAACTAAACCATGATTCATCACTTAAATGCCTTTTGAAAACGTTTGGTATTGAACCCATGCATATATTGAAAAGTAGGGTTTTTGGGGAAACTTTGGAGATTTGAAATCACTTTTGAAATTGGCTCCTTGAAAGAAACTATGTCAAGGATGAAGACCACCATACCTTTAGGGAAGAAATGCACACAAAATTGAAGAAGAAATCTGCTCTTTGACCCCTAGACTTGACCTTGAACTTGCTCTTCGATAGAGTTTCTGGAGAGAGAACTTTTGGAGATGTGGGTTTCTATCTTGAGAGTTGGGAAATAATGAATTCTAAAATAGAGTTTAATACTTTAAAAACCCTTAAAATACATTAATAACTCCATAATAACCATCCTCCAACTTAACTAGACCTAAAATGAATTTACCATATTGCCCCCACATTGGTGGAAACTTGACAGCAACACAGGTGCCATCGACGCCCCATGACCTACGACCATAGGTGGGGTGGCGCTCTATCCTGCTGGTCCGTTGTTTGGGGCTGTGGCTTGTCAATTGGGGCCTTGACCTATGGAGGCCATCCACGGGGAGTGGATGGACCTACGGGGCGTGGATGGACTTACGGGGCGTAGGTCCCCTTCCGTAGGTCATCCCACATTTGACAGATTTTTGGTTTCTTGGGGTCTTGGAGGTTAGGATTTAGGGTCCTCCTCAAGGACCCCTAGGGTGGTCCTTGGGGAGTCGTACCTTGACGTTTAAACCCTAAACCCTTCAACTTAAGCTCGGGACAAAATTATATAACATGAAACCCCATTACAACTCAAACACACACTAATTAGCCTCTAGTTTCACCTATTCATTTTACGGGTCATTACAACATGTCTATCATACTTGGTACATTATTTTGTACTAACACATACTCTTGCCTACATTTCCCCAAATGTAGGGTTCGACTGTCAGGGTTCTCAGTTTCATGGCTAGAGGTTGACTTACAAGATTTCCGAGCTTTGGTGAGTCCTCATGCATTCAAGAATGAACTTTCATTGATTTCAGTTTCTTTGTTACTTTTAGTTTTGTACATGATGTATAGTCTAGGCCCAATTTAATTCTATTGTATTAGATGGCTATTGAGAAAAGTGTTTAGACTTCCGCTTTACTTTTATAAAAACTATGGAATTGAAATGGTGTTTTTATCTTCTTTGTTCTATTTCTTATGTTTTGAATGCTAATTGGCTTGTATAGGGCCTCTTGGGGTCCTATACGCCATGTTACGTCTAGGTTGTACCCCTAGGTCGTGATAAACTTGGTATCAGAGCACAAGGTTTAGAATGGTCCTAGGAAGTCTCATAAGCCACGTCTAGTAGAGTCTTGTTCATGAGTGTGAAGCGCGCCACATTTATGAATGACATGCTACAAGATGTTTAGAAAACTCCACTTTTTTCATTACTCTAAAGTCGTGCGATAGAGTTTAACTCTATAAGGTCTCTCTCCTGATCCTTATTCGATGCTCTATAGGATATGTCTACTCGAAGAGATTATACTACAAGGAATGTGTGGGAGAATGCGGAACAAGAAGCTCCTCCTCAAGCTTCTCAAGATCCGATCGATCCTTTGTCCGAACAAGTATCTAATGTGGAGTTCAGGGCTTCTTTTCAAGTATTCGCTCAAGCCATGATGGCTCAAGCCAATAGGAAGGTTGTAGTTCTCATGAACCCAAATGTGGGTACAACAGTTTCTAGAGTGAGGGACTTCACAAGGATGAATCCTCCGGAGTTTCATGGTTCTAAGGTTGAGGAAGATCCTCAAGAGTTTATAAATGAGGTCTACAAGGTATTGATGATCATGGGAGTGACGTCGGTGGAAAATTCGGAGTTGGCCGCTTATGAACTTAAGGGTATTGCTCAAATATGGTATAACCAATGGAAAGAAGGGAGACCGAAAGATGTGGGTCCTCTTGATTGGGAGAAGTTTAAGGCTCCCTTTCTTGATAGGCTCTTTCCCCTTGAGATGAGGGATGCAAAGGTGCTTGAGTTAATCAACCTTCGTCAAGGAAATATGAGTGTGAGGGAATATGCTTTGAAGTTTACATAATTTTCTAAATATGCTCCAATAATGGTTGTCGATTCTAGGGAAAGGATGAGTAAGTTCGTTTCGGGTGTGTCCGAAATGGTGGTTAAAGAGTTTCATACCACCATGCTCATCAATGACATGGACATCTATCGTCTCATGGTTCATACCCAGCAAATCAAAGAGGAGAAACCTCAGGAAAGGTCTAGGGAGGCAAAGAGGGCTAAAACAGGTGATGGTAATTTCTCACATGCAAGATCCGATGGACATGGTCATACTAGATTTTGACAAGGGTTTTACGGTCAAGGTTCCTCCAATGCTCCTTCTAAGTTCAACAAAGAGAGGGTGTCAAACCCTAAACCTCAAGGAGGGAATGGTGGTGGATCTTCATTGCCTAGGTCTACTTGTGTTAAGTGTGGAAAGAAGCACGCGGGTAAGTGTCTAGCCGGCACAAATGTGTTGTTAGAACCTTTTTCTGTCTCTAGCCCTATTGGTGATTTATTATGGCTAGGAGGGTCTATAGAAGATTTCATGTTTCCTTATCCCATAGAGTTACTCTTGTTGATTTCGTAGAACTTGATATGTTCGACTTTGATTTTATCCTTGGTATGGATTGGCTGCACTCCTGTTATGCTTCTGTTAATTGTAGAACTCGTGTAGTCAAGTTCTAGTTTCTAAATTAGCCTATCCTAGAATGGAAGGGGGGGAATTATATGCCTAAGGGTCAGTTTGTTTCTTGTCTTAAAGCTAGGAAGATGATTTCTAAGGATTGCATTTATCATCTAGTTAGGGTGAGGGATGTAGATTTTGAAACCCCTACTCTTGAATCGGTCCCCATTGTTAATGAGTTTTCGGAAGTTTTCCCTAATGATTTGCCCGATATTCCTCCTGAAAGGAAAATAGACTTCGTTATTGACCTTCTCCCAGATCTGCAACCTATTTCTATTCCTCCCTACAGAATGTCCCCGGCAGAACTTAAGGAGTTGAAAGAACAATTGAAGGATATGTTGGATAAGGGTTCCATCCGATCGAGTATCTCTCTATGGGGTGCTCCAGTTTTGTTTGTTAGAAATAAGGATGGTTCTCTTCGTATATGTATTTATTATCGTCAGTTGAACAAGGTGACCATTAAGAATAAGTATCCTCTTCCAAGGATAGATGAGTTGTTTGACCAACTTCAAGGAGCAAGTTACTTCTCTAAGATTGATCTTCGGTCGGGTTATCACCAATTGAGGGTGAAGGAAAATGATACTCCGAAAATGGCTTTTAGAACCCGATATGGTCATTATGAGTTTTGGGTGATGTCGTTTGGGTTGACTAATGCTCCGGCGGCATTTATGGACTTGATGAATAAGGTGTTTAGACAATACATTGACATGTTTGTGATTGTGTTCATTGATGATATTTTGATTTATTCGAAGAGTGACGATAAGCATATTGATCATTTGAGGATTATGTTCAAAGTTCAAGGAATAACAAATCTATGCAAAGTTTAGCAAATGTGAGTTTTAGTTAATGTCTGTAGCTTTTCTTGGTCATATTATTTGAAGTCAGGGTATTGAGGTAGATCCTAAGAAGACGGATGCGGTCAAGAGTTGGCCTAGACCTCTAACCCTTCGGATATTAGAAACTTCTTGGGTTTGGCCAAATAATATAGAAGGTTTGTTGATGAGTTTTCTTTTATTGCCTCTCCATTGACGGCTTTGACTCAAAAGAAAGCGAAGTTTATCTGGTCATAAGCTTGTGAGAAGAGTTTCTAAGAGTTTAAAGATAGACTCACTTCCGCTCCAGTGTTGACTTTATCGGAAGGTACATATGGGTTTGTTGTGTATTGTGATGCCTCTAGAATTGGGTTTGGATGTGTGCTTATGCAAAATGGTAAGGTCATTACCTATGCTTCAAGGCAACTTAAGATTCATGAGAAGAATTATCCTACCCATGATCTTGAATTAGCGGTGGTTGTTTTTGCCTTAAAGATTTGGAGGCATTGTTTGTATGGTGTTCATGTTGATGTTTTCATAGACCATAAGAGTTTGCAATATGAGTTTAATCAAAAGGATCTAAATCTTCTCCAAAGAAGGTGGCTTGAATTATTGAAGGATTATAATATGAGTGTTCTCTATCACCCCGGTAAGGCGAATGTAGTAGCGGATGCTCTTAGTCGGTTATCTATAGGTAGTGTTGCTCATATAGAAGAGGAAAAGAAAGAGTTAGTTCGAGATGTTCATAGATTGGCCCGGTT
Organism: Solanum tuberosum; assembly: GCF_000226075.1. Lineage (NCBI taxonomy): Eukaryota > Viridiplantae > Streptophyta > Magnoliopsida > Solanales > Solanaceae > Solanum > Solanum tuberosum. The sequence continues at coordinate 231,424 of NW_006239400.1, forward strand.
GAGAGTTTAGTTGGTAAACTCTACCAAGGGTGGTGTTATGGTTCAGAATCGTCTTTTGTGGCGGATGTGAATGCCAAGCAAGGTCTTGATCCAATTTTGGTTGACTTTAAGGAAACAATGCTTAAGGAATCTGTCAAGGTTTTCTCCCAAGGGGGAGATGGTGTACTTAGATATCAAGGTCATTTGTTCTCACGACCCAAGGTGTAACACTAGGAAAACTAGTAGGTAAAACTAGAGCCTTACGTGAGAGCTTTTGAGTTTGATATGGGGTTTAGAAGTGTAAAATGGTTTCCCAAACATAGGTTAAGGGGTTAAACATCAAGGTACGACCCCCCAAGGACCAACCAAAGCTCCTTGAGGAGGACCCTAAAACCTAATCCCCAAGACTACCCAAGACTGCCCAAAAAGATCCACCTACGATGGCACCTACAACCAGTAGGTGGACCCATGCCCTATAGGTAGGGGTCGTGGGTCAGGGTCTGACTTCTCCCAAGTTTTCAAGCCCCATCCCTAGACCCACGATTGACTAGTACGGTCTGCAGGTCTATCCACGCCCCATAGGTGGGTTAGCTTAATGTAGGGTAGTTTTATGTAGATTATTTAGACCTATTTAAGACTTTTTAAGCAATTAACTAACTCATTACCTCATAACTCCCAAACTCAAATCACAACCAACCTATCCCTTTCAAAAAATCTTCTCCCTAACAAATCCATTGAAGAAGGAGAGGAAGATTAAGTTAAGGCTTGAAGGAGGGGGAATTTCTCACACAATTTTGGCTGGATTTATTCATCTAAGGTATGGTAGTCTTGATTCATGGAATGCTTTCATCCATGAAGCCCTCAAACTCTCAATTTCAAAGTTGGAAATTCTCCATAACCTTGGGTTTTCATTCTAAGTCATGGATTCCTTCTCAAAACATTTTCAATGGTTTAATTATCATATATTAAGATTGAATTTCTGTTTTATGGTGGTTTTAAGATAAAATCTCCCATAAATCCATGTATTCCCCATAACCCTAATTTATGACTATGTGATGTGGGTGAATTGTAGTAAGATGAATACTATGCAATTATTCTTGTAGTAGTTTAATTACTTGAATTATGTCAGTATCCATACCTAATTTTAGTAATTCTAGGTTTGTTGGTGAATTATGTTCATGGTCCTTGAAGGGAAAATTATGAAGATTGATGTATAATTATGATGCTTTTGTACATGCTTTGTGATTTCAATGAAAGTAATGTGATTATGACTATAATGCAAATGTGATATTGTTGAAAGGTTTATTCTCAATTATACACTTGTGAATGATGATGACATGTTGTGAAAGGTTTATTCAATGTAATGATACACCTTGAATTGATAGGCTTAGGGCATCCTCTTCTTGTGTAATTAAAAGTGATCTTGATTGGTATACCTTGAATTGGTAGGCTTAGGGTATCATCTTCTTGTGTAACTAAAGTATCTTGACTTAATGAACTTAGAATCAGTAGGCTAAGTAGCATCACTTTCATAAATAACTAATGGAGTATTCTAGGCTATGTCTGGAATCGGTAGACCTAAGGGTAGCCCTTTCATGATGAGACTATGAACTACTATAATGAAGAATCTTGAATCGGTAGACCTAATGGTAGCCCTTTCATGAGGATTCAATGATCTATCCTAATAATATACCTTGAATCAGTAGACCTAATAGTAGCCATTTCATGTGTTTAATAATGTACCTTGAATCGGTAGACCTAATGGTATCCCTTTAATGTGTGTAATAATGTACCTTGGGTCAGTAGGCCAATGGCATCCCTCACATGTATAATAATGTTTAAAAGAGAATTAACTACTCTATAGAAATTAAATGCTTAGCACCGCGTGGATATGGTAAGGTGGAAGCTCCCCACGTTAGGTCGGGTTTCAAGTAACACCTTTCTAATCCCATAACTATGTGCCCACATAGGTTATAGCTAGTGGATCCACCTAAGCTAAATTATCGGTTCTACCTTAGGTAAGTAGACCATACCTTATGATGTGGGAGACACCGGATTCCATGATTTGCTCACATGGTCTATGTCGGTTAGGGCTTATTTCCATTATCTAAGTTATGTGCTATAGTTACTCAAGCGGTTCTATGAAGTATGGATGGTAGTATGGGATGCCATTCATGCATTGCACGAGTAGGCTTTGAGAGTGGCTATGGTGTGTTTCTCGAATGTCATAATGTCCAATGAAATAAATGTGCTTATAATGATGCTAATGAGAATGTTGGCTTAAAGGGTAAATGTAATGATGAATGCTTAACTTGGGTTGTTATTATGAGTTGCTTTCCTTGTCATGACTTATTGAATATGAATGTTCCTTGTCTATCAGTATTAACTAAAGATGAGAATGAAGAATGGTAAGTATGTTTATGGTGGCTTCAAAGTGGTACTTAGTATGAATGGTATTGTGGGATGCCATTCATACATTGTAGGAGTATAACTTAGGTTTGCCTAAGATGATGGTTCGATTATGTTATAATGTTATACATGTTGAATATGCTTGTGTCCTATGCTTTTATACTAAAGTTCATAATGTTTCTCAAACTTGACATATAGCATGGTTTTCAACTAAAATGCTTTTTAGCATGATTTTTGCATGGCTTATCATACTTGGTGCATTTTTGTGCTAACCCATATTTCTTCTACATTTTTACAAAGTGTAGGTTCCGAATCTTAAGGTGATTTCTATGGTTAAAAGCTTGGATTGACTATTCTCCAAAGCTAGTGGTGAGTCCTTATGGTTCGAGGACGAGAGTTGTTCTTTTCTAGTTTCTTTCATGTCATTTTACGTTTCGGACTATGTTGTAAAGGATTGTGACTCTTATTGATTCTTTATTGTATTAGATGGCCATGTGAGACAAAGTTAGACTTCTGCTGTTTTTAAATAAAGAATTCGATTGTACGGATAAAAGTTTTAAATTCCATACCATTTTATTATGTCATTTTATATGAATGCTATGAGGCTTGTATGAGGCTGTTCGGAGTCCTGTACATCGTGTTGCGTCCGGGGTGTAGGCTCGGGTCGTGACAAACATGGTATTAGAGCACAAGATTTTGGGATGGTTTTTAGGATGATGTCTCATACGCCATGTCTAGTAGAGTCTTGTTCATAGCGTGAAGCGCACCACATTTATGAATGAGAGTCTATAAGTTGTTAGGCAACTACACTTCTTTCATTATTCTTAAGTCGTGCCATAGAGTTTAACTCTACAAGTCCATCTCCTAATTCGTCTTTTGTGTCTTCAATATATGAATACACGAAGGGCAAACGCTAGGAGAATGGAGGGCAACAATGTTAATGAAGAAGCTTCTCAAGATAATCAAGCTCCTCAAGTGAACCAAGCTCCCCAAGGGAATCAAGCTCCAATTACCCTCTGACCATAGCGGATGAGGAAGTTAGGTCGGCTCTTCTAATGATGGCTCAAGCCATGAAAACTCAAGCCCAAGCTATGACGGCCTAAGCCAATAGGGATGGTGGGACTCATGTGAACCCTAATGTGGGCACTACGGCTTCTAGGTTGAAGGATTTTGTTAGGATGAACCCTCTGGTGTTTCTTGGTTCCAAGGTGGGAGAGGATCCCCAAGAATTTGTGGATTAGGTGTATAAGGTAATTGATACTATGAGGGTCACTTCGGTAGAAAAAGCGGAGCTAGCTGCTTATCAATTAATGGATGTAGCTTAAGTTTGGTTTACTCAATGGAAGAAAAAATAGGCCGATAGTAGCGGGTCCCATTGATTGGGAGGTGTTTAAGAAAGCATTCATTGATAGGTTCTTTCCCCCATGAGTTGAGGGAGGCTAAAGTAGAGAAATTCATAAACCTTAGACAAGGTAGCATGAGTGTCCAAGAGTATGCTCTGAAATTTACTATTCTGTACAAGTATGCTGCATCTATAGTGGCGGAGCTGAGGGATGAGATGAGTAGATTTGTGATGGGTGTGTTCGACCTAGTTGAGGAAGAATGTTGTACGACAATGCTCCATAAGGATATGAATATATCTAGGCTTATGGTGTTTGCCCAACAAATTGAGGAGTCAAAAATCAAGAAAAAGAATAGGGAGATGAAAAGAGCTAGGTCTGATGAACAAGTTCAACCAAGGTTCAAAAAGAGATCTTCTAACCAAGATTCTTCAAGCACTCCTAGGGTTAACCAAGAGAAAGGTAGTGGGTCTCCATTTCCTAAACCTATTTGCACCAATTTGGAAAGAAGCACCATGGAAAGTGCCTAGCCGGTACAAATGGGTGGTATGGTTGTGGAAAGAGTGATCATCTGTGAAAGATTGACCTACACTCACGGCCAAAGGAAGGGAGGCCAAACAAACTTCTCTTAATGGCACGGTTCCCATTCCTCCAAATCATGGTCGTTTCTATGCACTCTAGTCTAGAGAGGACAAAGGAGCCCTTCCGGATGAAGGCACCAGTATGTTGATAACTCCTTATAGATTTAAATGTTTTATTAAGGTCCCTATGCTATTTTCTAGATTTTCATGTTAGCCTTAGTATGGGTTTACTTCCAAGGGGGAGATGGTGTGCTTGGAAAGCAAGGTTGTTGAGAGTTCCGATATCCTTATCTCTTTCTTCTATTACTATTCAAGCTTAAGACAAAGAGTTCCTTGTGTCTTGTCATGTTTTGGAGTCATGTGTGATTTATGTGTTTCCATGGTCTCCTTATGTTATGCATGTTCTTGATGAATTCATGTTTAATGAGAAAATGAGTTTTCATGATTTATGTTCCTCATGTTGATGTACATTTAGTATGAGTTGTCTATTTTCTTCATGATGCTATGATGAGCATGCTTTGAGTTGGAGAAGGATAATCCTCCAATGAAATGAGAAATGTTGAAGTTTTTGTGCATAATGGGTTGTTAGATGTAGTTTCTACTTCCTTGTGTTGCATTGAGAATATTGAGATGAAGTTGATGTTTCCTCCTTGTTTTGTGCATTGTTATGGTGTTTCATGCATGATGGGCTTCTAGTCTTGAGTCTTTAATTCCGAGAAGTGTTTAGAAATATCATTTGAGGACGAATGTTCCCAAGGGGAAGATAATGGAACACCCGAAAAACTAGTAGGTGAAACTAAAGCCTTACATGAGAGTTTTTGAGTTTGATGTGGGGTTAGAAGTGTAAAATGGTTTCCCGAACTTAGGTTGAGGGGTTTAGGGGTTAAACATCAAGGTACGAACCCCCAAGGAACAACCAAGGGTCCTTGAGGAGGACCCTAAAGCCTAACCCCCAAGACTCTCCAAGACTGCCAAAAAAGGGCAACCTACGATGGCACATATGGCCAGTTGGTGGACCCACATACCGTAGGTGGGGGTCGTGGTTCATTGCCTGACTTCCCCAAGTTTTCAAGCCCCGTCCCTAGACCCATGATTGACCAGTACGGTCTGTGGGTCCATCCACGCCCCGTAGGTAGGGGTCGTGGATGGGGGCCTGTGTTGCTGCCTAGTCTCGACCAAGGTGAGGGTAGCTTAGGTAATTCCTAATTAAGTTAGATTAATATAGGGTCGTTTTATATAAGATTATTTAGACTTATTTAAGACTTTTTAAGCAATTAACTAACTCATTACCTCATAACTCCAAAACTCAAATCACAACCAACTTAACCCTTTCCAAAAATCTTCTCTCTGAAAACTCCATTGAAGAAGGAGAGGAAGATCAAGTTAGGGCTTTAAGGAGGGGGATTTATCACACTATTTTTGGTAGGATTTCTTCATCTAAGGTATGGTAGTCTTGATTCATGGAATGCTTTCATCCATGAAGCCCTTAAACTCTCAATTTCAAAGTTAGAAATTCTCCAAAACCTAGGGTTTTCATTCTAACTCATGGATTCCTTCTCAAAACGTTTTCAAAGGTTTAATTATCATATATTAAGATTGAAATTCTGTTTTATGGTGGTTTTAAGATAAAATATCCCATGAATCCTTGAATTTCCCATAACCCTAATTTATGACTATGTGATGTGGGTGAAATGTAGTAAGATGAATACTATGCAATTGTTCTTGTAGTAGTTTAATTACTTGAATTATTTCATTATACATGCCTAATTGTAGTAATTATAGGTGTGTTGGTAAATTATATTCATGCTCAATTATACACTTGTGAATATTGATGACATGTTGTGTAAGATTTATTCAATGTAATGATACACCTTGAATTGGTAGGCTTAGGACATCCTCTTCTTGTGTAATTGAAAGTGATCTTGATTGGTATACCTTTGGTAGGCTTAGGGCATCCTCTTCTTGTGTAACTAAGGTATCTTGACTTAATGAACTTTGAATCGGTAGGCCAAGTAGCATCACTTTCATAAAGGACTAATGGAGTATTCTAGGTTTTGTCTTGAATCAGTAGACCTAAGGGTAGCCCTTTCATGATGAGCCTATGAACTACTATAATGATGAACCTTGAATCAGTAGACCAAATGGTAGCCCTTTCATGAAGATTCAATGAGCTATCCTAATAATTTACCTTAAATCAGTAGACCTAATGGTAGCCCTTTCATGTGTTTAATAATGTACCTTGAATTGGTAGACCTAATGGTATCCCTTTAATGTGTGTAATAGCGTACCTTGGGTCGGTAGGCCAATGGCATCCCTCTCATGTATAATAATGTTAAAAAGAGAATGAACTACTCTAGGGGAATTAAATGATTAGAACCGAGTGGATATGGTAAGGTGGAAGCTCTCCCCACGTTAGGCTGGGTTTCAAGTAACACCTTTCTTATCCCATAACTATGTGCCCACATAGGTTATATCTAGTGGATCCACCTAAGCTAACTTACTGGTCCTACCTTAGGCAAGTAGACTAACCCTTATGGTGTGGGAGACACCGGATTCCATGATTTTCTTACATGGTCTATGTCGGTTAGGTCTTATTCCCATGATGTGAGCTATGTGATATGGTTACTCAAGAGGTTCTATGAAGTGTGGATGGTAGTATGGGATGTCATTCATGCATTGCACGAGTAGGCTTTAAGAGTGGCTATGGTGTGTTTCTCGAATGTCATAATGTCTAATGAAATGAATGTGCTTATAATGATGCTAATGAGAATGTTGACTTAAAGGCTAAATGTAATGATGAATGCTTTACTTGGGTTGTTAGTATGAGTTGTTTTCCTTGTCAAGACTTATTGAATATGAATGTTCCTTGTCTTTGAGTATTAACTAAAGATGAGAATGAAGAATGGTAAGTATGTTTATGGTGGCCTCAAAGTGGTACTTAGTATGAATGGTATTATGGGATGGCATTCATAAATTACACAAGTATAACTTAGGGTTGCCTAAGATGATGGTTCTATTATGTTATAATGATATACATGTTGAATATGCTTGTGTCTTATGCTTCTATACTAAAGTTCATAATGTTTCTCTAACTTGACATATAGCATGGTTTTCAACTAAAATGTCCTTTTTTAGCATGATTTTTGCATGGTTATCATACTTCGTGCATTTTTGTGCTAACTCATATTTCTTCTACATTATTATAAAGTGTAGGTTCTGGATCTTAAGGTGATTTTTGTGGTTCAAAGCTTAGATTGACTATTCTCCAAAGCTAGTGGTGAGTTCTCATGGCTCGAGGACGAGAGTTGTTCTTTTCTAGTTTCTTTCATGTCATTTTACATTTCAGACTATGTTGTAAAGGGTTGTGACCCTTATTGATTCTCAATTGTATTAGATGGCCATGTGAGACAAAGTTAGACTTCCGCTATTTTTAAATAAAAACTTCTATTGTATGGATAAAAGTTTTAAAATCCGTACCATTTTATTATGTCTTATGTTATGAATGCTATGAGGCTTGTATGAGGCTCTTCGTAGTCTTGTATGCCGTGTTGCATCTCGGGTGTAGTCTTGGGTCGTTAGACAAGGGTACCCCCTAGATGTAACAAGGAAGGAGATTTTCAACTCGAATTTGGAAGGATCCTAAGTCTAAGGTATGGGAGCTCTTTATTCTTGGTTAGCTATCACCAAGAAGCCCCTTCAACTATGTTTTCAAATTACTCCAAATCTAGGGTTTTCAAATCTAGTCATGGGTCTTCTTCCAAGCGAAATCAATTGTTTATTTTAGGTTTATTATGATTGATTTGGGTGATTTATGATTGAATTAATGAAGTATTAATAGATTTTGAGTAAAATCTCCCTTGGACCCATGATTTCCCCTTCTTCCTAAATTATGAACTAAGATGAGACTTGATTGATCATGGAAGCTTAATAATCAATTGTGTTTAGGTTTATTATGCTATTAAATCATGATGCCTCTCTATCTAACATGGTAATGCTAGTTATTTAGGTTAGATCTTGATGGATGGCCTTAGACTAGATCATCTAGTATTGTATTGATCGTAAGTAAAGCTTAATGATATGAATTGACTTGTTTATGATTATATATGAAGGTGTGTGGATGAATTCATGTAATGTCTATGGTTTTTGAACAATTTCCCACTAGATCCATAATTTCCCTTCTTTTACAAATCTAAACCCTAGTATGTCATGAATGATGAATGAAGGATGAGAATCTAGCATGTTTTTATATAATTCATTATTATATTATGATGTTATCCTATATGATGTATGAATGTCAAGAAAATAAGGTTGAATCTTGAAGAAAGCCTTGAAGGCTATGAATGAAGGTTTTCAATTTGATGAGTAGTCTTCTATAGAATTGTTGATCCACTTATGGTGGAGGTGCTTACTTGATTTATGAGATGTGATGTTGAGTTATGATCCCTCTCCCCTACAACACTAATTATGATCAAGTATGCTATGATATGAACATGTAAAGTATGCTATGATATGAACATGTATGTTATGCTATAATATGAACATGTATGTTATGCTATGATATGAACATGTATGCTATGCTATGATATGAACATGAGTGTTATGTTATGATTATGGTAGTGTTGGTAGGTCGAATGAAAGGTAATTCTCATAAACACTATATGACTATGATATGAAGGAACATTCTCACATGTTCTTGATTCTAAGGTCGAGAGGCTCTTCTCTCCTAATGAATCCTTGAGCTAATATAATGTATTTTAGTATGAATGCCTAAGTGAACTCTCCTATGAATAATAAACTTAAGTAAAGACTTAAAGTTAATTTAAGGGAATTAGGCTTAGCACCGAGTGAACATGAATATGAGATAGAAACTTTTACGTTTAGCAAGTTCAGCTTCCCATATGGGTTCCTTCTACGTTTAGCAAGTCCGGGTTCCCGATATATATATGTTGTCTCATGAGATGGAAACCTTCTACGTTTAGCAAGTCTAGGTTTCTAGTAGCAATCTCCTTGTTCCGTCACTATGTGCCCACATAGGTCATTAGCTAGTGGATCCACCTTGATGCTAATATTGTTAGTTTCACCTTAGGCAAGTGAGACACCTCTTTTCGGTGTGGGGGTAGAACACCGAATTCCATGTAGCTCACATGGTCTATGTCGATTATTGCTAATCTCCCTATGTTTTAAGAATATGAAATAAGATATGAATATGACCTATGATTAAGAATATGAACTTTAATTAAGGCTTCTTGAGGGGCCCTACTTAGTATAGGTGAGGGTATGGGACTTTACCTATACATGGTCTATGTCGGTTATTGCTAATCTCCCTATATTCTTGTGTGAGTCCTTTATGTATAACAACTTATGAATGATGTTAAGGTTGATTTCACCTATTATGATGTTGATTATGTATGTGACTACACTTGTGACTTCTTTATGGCTTTACTTAGTATATATGGGGGTATGGGACTTCATATGTACATTGCACAAGTGAACTTGAAAGGGGGTTATGGGTGGTGTCTTTATGATATGATGATTATTGAATTGTTGCATGCTCCCTTGAGTTATTACTATGATTGACTTTCCTTATAATTCAAGTAATATACATGACTACTTCCTTAATTGTGACTATTGGTTATATTGAGGTTTAAAGATGAAGTGCATAACCAAAATAGCCTCAACGGAGTGCTTAGTAGGGTTGGTATTATGGGATGCCAACCACACATTGCACTAGTGTTCTTTAGGGGTTACTAAGGTAATGGCTTTATCATGAAATGAGTAGGAATGTGATATTGGCTTATGTTGTACAAGTGTTTCATAGGAGTATTTATGTGAAGATTACTTAATGATGAGATAATCTTGGTATTTGTCTTATATTACTTTATGATTGGAGGCTATGTATTTTTGAGATTGGGGTGTGTGTTATATTGATATTGGAGACTATGCTTGTGATTGTAATGATATCTCTTATGTTATGATGAAATGTATGTGAGTTGCCTTATTGGTTGCATTCTCCAACTATTTCAAAGATGATGTTCAAAAATAGCATAAAGCATGATTTCAAGTGAAATGTCCCTTTTCAAGCATGTTTTAAATGGTTTTGTGCATGGCTTCCATACTTAGTACGTTTTCGTGCTAACCCCTTTCTTTCTACATTTTCTATAAGTGTAGGTTTTGGAGATTTTGGATTCGACCCTCGTGGCTAGGTTCATAAGTGATCAAGAAGAAGAAGAATGGTGAGTCCTCATTGTATTCGAGGGCACAACCTTATGTCCTTTATTGTCTTTACCTTTATGTTTTTAGACTTTGTAAGGGTCGTGTCCCTAAGTTTTGTATTCAAGAGTTTTTTCCTAAGTAATGAGATAGTTTGAGACATAGTGTCATAGATACTCTTTCATTTATATAAGAGACTTCGATTGTAAAGAAAGGTTTTAAATTTCCGCAATTTTTCTATGTCTTATGCTATGAAGAATATACTAAGGGCTTGTATGAGACCCCTTCGGGGTCAAGTACGCCGTGTTACGACTAGGGGGTGCTCTCGGGTCGTGACATCAACTCATAGATCATCACATCATAAAAGGGACATACCATAGATATATTCAAATCATACTTGTGCAATGCATGAGTAAAATCCCATAATCTCACCCATATGAAGTAAAGCTTCTTAAGTAACCATAGTCCATATTTCATATTCTTGTTCATATTATTGTACTAGTGGAAATAAGCCTTAACCGACATAGACCATGTGAGCTAACATGGAATCCGATTTCTACCCCACACCGAAAAAGGGTTGTTCTACTTGCCTAAGGTAGGACCATACTCTTAACTTAGGTGGATCCACTAGTTAAAGACCTATGTGGGCACACAGTGTATGGTATAAGGAGATTGCTTCTAGAAGCCCTGACTCAACTAAGGTAGAAGGTTTCCATCTTAGTTGGAAATCCAGACTCAACTATCGTATAAGCTTCCATCTCATATTCATATCCAGTCAGTGCTAAGCATTAATTCCCATAGATTACATATTAAGTCTTGAAATAAGTGCATATTCATAGAAGAATGTCTTGACACTCAATCCAACATAATTCATACTATGTCTCATAGATTCAACAAGTGAGAATAGCCTTTCAAACCTAGAATCATCATATTGTGAGAACACCTTTCACATCATATAATATTCATACATAAGTGTGTACATGAGGATAACTTCCAACAACACAATAACTAGATCATAAACATATTCACTTTATTCTCAAAGTGTTCATAAAGCATATACATAAACCTCATAATCATGCATAATTCTCATACTTTACCCTTTAAGGACCATAGATCACAATCCATCAACACATCCAGAATTACTACATTAGACATGGATGATAACATGATTCAAATAGTTTAATTACTACATGCATAATTCTATCATATTCTACTTGCATCAATCATCACCCACACTTTGAGATCCAAATTGGGAAAATAGGGGAATTCATGTATTCTTAGGGTATTCAATATAAATCCATATAAAATCATCAAAATATCCATAAAAAAACATAATTCAATTCTTAAAAACGAATTTGAAAGGAATCCATGAGATTGAAGTCAAACCCTAACTTTTGGGATTTCTAGCTTTGAAATTGGGGGGTTTAAAGGGGCTCCATGGGTGAATTCTACCCATGGATGAAGAGCTACAATACCTTATCTTTGAATTCCAATTAAATCGAGGAGAAAAGATTGATCTTTCAATCATAGATTCACCTTCCTTTTTCTTCTTCCTTGGAGTTCTAGAGAGAGAGTTTTGGGGGGAAAGTTGGCTTTGATTTGGGAATTTGGAATTATGAAGAAGATGACTTGTTTTGGGGGTCTTAAAACTATATATAGTTAGTCTAAATTAATACAAAATGACATCAGTTAATATTAACCTAAATTGGAAAACCCTAAAGTACCCCTTAACTAATTCCCAAAAACGGTTCTAGGTCACCACCCACAACCCCCTCGTCGACGGACCGTGGTTGGACCCACGGCCCGTGCTGGTGAAGAATGGGCCGGGTCTGAGACCTCATTCTGTAGGTTCCATCTATGTCCCCTCACCCACGAGGCGTGAGGGGGCCTACGGGGCGTGAGTGGACCCTCATGGGTCACTGCCCAGGCATGTATTTGGTGCATTTCTCAAGTACCCATGGTTGGTCCTTGGGGTTTGAACCTTGACATCCTAACACATAAACACTTATTTGAAGGTACTGGGAGGTACATTCAAGGCTCTACCTTCACGTCAAGCACTAGTTTAGCCTACTAGTTTCCGGAATGTTACATTATGTCCCCCTTGGGAACATTCATTCTCGAATGACAGTCTAGACACCTTAAGGAATTAAATACTCAAACTAGCAGCCCAACATGTATGAAACATCAAAATAATGCACAATCCTAAGGATTAAATATCAACTACATATCAAAACATAGTCAATGCAATACAAGGAAGTAGAAACTACATCTAACAACCCAATATGCATGAAACTCAATATTTCTCAAATTCATAGGAGAAACTACCTTCTCCAAATAAAATCATATTCAACACAATATCATGGAGCCAATATGAAATTACTCTTAAAAGCATACTAAATCATGTTCATCAACCCACTTCATGAAGTCAAATAGGCAACTCATACTAAATGCACAACAACATGAGGAACATAAATCATGAAAACTCATTTTCTTACTAAACATCAGTTTCTCAAGAACATGCATAACATAAAGGAAATCATGAAAAAACTCATATAACACACATGTCTCCCAAATTACTAAAACTCAAGAGGAGCTAATTACCTCAAGCTTGAATAAGAGTAGATGGAAAGAGATGAGGATATCGGGACTTCATATCGGCTTCGGTCTCCCAAATAGTACCCTCGACTAAATTATTTCTCCATAAAACCTTTACGGAAACTATTTCCTTGTTTTTCAATCTCTTAACTTTTCGGTCTAGGACCTCTACCGAAACCTCTTCATAGGAAAGGCATTCGTCAACTCCTAACCTTTCTGAAGGAATAATGGATACTTGATCTCCAATACATTTCTTAAGTATAGAAACATGAAATACCGGATGAACTGGAGCCAACTCATAGGCAAACTTCACAATACGTTGCAAAATTTGATATGGGCCTACATACCGGGGACTAAGTTTCCCTTTCTTGCCAAATCTCATCACACCCTTCATGGGTAAAATTTTCAAATAGACCTAATCATTCACTTCAAATTCTAGATCTCTCCTTCTCACATCGGCATAAGACTTTTGTCTACTTTGAGCCATTTTCAACCTCTCTCTAATGAGTCGAACTTTTCAATGGCTTCATAAACCAATTCGGGACCGAATAAGAGCAATTTCACCTACCTCAAACCAACCAACCAGAGATCTACATCTCCTACCATACAAAGCTTCAAAGGGAGCCATACCGATACTAGAATGATAACTATTGTTGTATGTATTATTGTAGGTAAACTCTATTAATGGAAAATAGTCATCCCATTTGCCTTTGAAATGTATAACATATGCCCTTAACATATCCTCCAATGTTTTGATGGTACGCTCCACTTGCCTATCGGTTTGGGGATGAAAAGTCGAGCTAAGCTTAACCTTAGTACCAAGTCCTTTCTGGAATGACTTCCAAATGTGTGAAGTAAATAAAGTACCCCGATCCGAAATAATAGATAAAAGGACCCATGTAACTTCACTATCTCATTTATATACAACTTGGCATAGTCTTCCGTCGAATGAGAAACCTTGATGGGAATAAAGTGGGCTGATTTTTTCATCCTATCTATAATGACCCAAATAGAATTATGTTGCCTTCGAGTGCGAGGAAAACCCACAATAAAGTCCATATTCACATCTTCCCACTTCCAAGTGGGAATACTTATATTTTGCGACAAGCCTCCTGGTCTTTGATGCTCAACCTTAACTTGTTGACAATTAGGACATTTGGATACAAATCCCATAATATATCTCTTCATGCCATTCCACCAATAGACTTCCTGTAAATCACGATACATCTTGGTGGCTCCCTGATGAATAGAATATCGAGAACTATAAAATTCCTCTAAAATTTGCTCCCTCAACAAATCAACATCCGGAACACATAATCGACCTTGGTACCTAAGTACCCCATCTCCCCCTTGGGAGAAAGCCTCAATGGACTTCTTGAGTACCGACTCTTTCAACTCGACTAATAAAGGATCAAGACCTTGTTTACACTTCACATCCATCACAAAGGACGATTCGGAACCATAATGGACCACGACACCACCCTTGGTGGAATCCACTAGTTGGACACCTAACCGGGCCAACCT
>NW_006239400.1:246159-261682 GCF_000226075.1 Solanum tuberosum
AACCAATTCCTTCTTCTCATCTTCTACATGAGCCACACTACCCGTGGACTATCTACTTAGGGCATCCACAACTACATTAGCTTTGCCGGGGTTGTAAAGGACACTCATGTCATAATCCTTCAAAAGTTCTAACCACTTTTGTTTGTCGGAGATTCAAGTCCTTTTGACTAAACACATATTGAAGACTTTTGTGATCGGCAAAAACATCCATATGGACCCCATATAAGTAATGTCTCCATATTTTTAAGGCAACTACTACAGCCGCTAATTCAATATCATGGGTAGGATAATTTTTCTCATGTACTGTAAGTTACCTTGAAGCATAGGCAATCACTTTCTCGTTTGGCATGAGAACACATCCCAAGCCTACTCTAGAGGCGTCACAATATACCACAAAACCATCTGTACATTCTGGCAAGGTCAACACCGGAGCGGATGTAAGTCTATCTTTCAACTCTTGGAAGATTTTCTCACAAGCCTCTGACCACACAAACTTAGCCTTCTTTTGAGTCAAAGACGTCAACGGAGAAGCAATGGAGGAAAACCCCTCAATAAACCTCATATAGTAACCGGGCAAACCCAAAAAGCTTCTAATGTCAGAAGGAGTTAGAGGTCTAGGCCAACTCTTGAATGCATCCATCTTTTTAGGATCTACCTCGATACCCTTGTTTGACACAATATGACCAAGGAAAGCTGCGGACTTCAACCAAAATTAACACTTGCTAAACTTTGCGAAAAGTTGTTGGTCCTTAAGAACTTGCAACACAATTCTCAAATGGTCCATATGTTCATTCTCACTCCTTGAGTAGATCAAAATATCATCAATAAGCACAATCAAAAACATGTCTAGGTTTTGCCTAAACACTTTATTCATCAAATCAATAAATGTCACCGGAGCATTAGTCAACCCAAACGACATTACCACAAACTCATAATGACCATACCGGGTTCTAAAGGCCATCTTTGGAATATCAACCCCTCTCACCCTCAATTGGTGATAACCCAAACGAAGATCAATCTTTGAAAAATAGATAGCCCCTTGTAGTTGGTCAAACAAATCATCAATTCTCAAAAGCGGATACTTATTCTTGATGGTCACTTTATTCAATTGGCGATAATCAATGCTTATTCTAAGAGACCCATACTTCTTTCTAACAAACAACATCGGAGCACCCCATGGAGAGATACTCGGTCGGATAAAACCCTTGTCTAACAAATCCTTGAGTTGCTCTTTCAACTCGGCCGGAGTGATTCTATAAGGAGGAATGGAGATAGGTTGCGTATCTCGTAAAAGATCAATACTAAAATCTATTTCCCCCTAGAGAGGAATACCGGGTAAATCATCGGGGAAAACTTCTTGGAACTCATTCACTACCATAACAGACTCTAGAGAAGGGGTTTCGGACTCAACATCCATTACCCTAATAGAATGGTAAATACACCCTTTGGAGATCATTTTCCTAGCTTTAAGGCAAGAAACAAATTGACCTCTAGGGATAGAATTTCCCCCTTCAACTCTAAAATAGGCTCATTTGGAAATTGGAATTTAACCACCCGAGTCCTACAATCTATAGAGGCATAACATGCATGCAACCAATCCATACCCAAAATCACATCAAAGTCTAACATGTCTAACTCTACAAAATCCACCAAAGTAACTCTATGGGACAAGGAAATGGGACAACTTCTATAGACTCTTTTAGCCACCACCGAGTCACCAACGGGGGTAGAGACCGAAAAAGGTTCTACTAACACTTCGGGGAGTATTTCAAACTTCATGTCCACAAAAGGTGTCACAAAGGACAAAGTGTCACCGGGATCTAACAAGGCATACACATCAATAGAAAAGACTTTTAACATACCGGTCACAACATATGGGGATCTCTCTTGGTTACCTCGGGATTGAAAAGCATAAAAGTGGTTTTGCTTTTGAGCATTGGAGTTGGACCCGCTTGGAGGAGCTTGTTTATCTTCCCTTCCCTTAACCTTGAGCATAGGACAACTCTCATATTGTGGCCAACCTTCCCATAACTAAAACACCCATCGATATCGACAAGACACTTACCATCATGCTTTCGACCACATTTTACACAATTAGGCCTAGCACATAAGAACTACCACTATTACCTCCTTGAGGTTTAGGGTTGGAAACCCTATCCTTATTGACCCTTGGAGCACTAGAGGAGCCTTGGTTGGAGAACCTTTGTTTGAACCTTGGTCGACCTTGTCCATCAGACCTAGCATTGGAGAAGTTCCCATCACCGGTTCTAGACCTTTTTACCTCTCTATTCGTCTTCTTGAGTTTTGACTCCTCAGTTTGTTGAGCATATACAATGAGCCTCGAGATATTCATGTCATGATGGAGCATTTTTGTACGACATTCTTCTTGAACCAAGTCGTACACACCCGTCAAAAACCTACTTATCTCATCTCTCGAATCTGCCACCATAGATGGAGCATACTTAGATAGTTGGGTAAATTTCAAGTCATACTCGTTGACACTCATGCTACCTTGCCTAAGGTTTATAAATTCCTTCACCTTAGCTTACCTCAACTCTCGGGGAAAGAATATATCAAGAAATGCCGATTTAAATGTTTCCCACTCAACCGGGCCTACTCCTACAGGTCTTCCCCTCTTCCATAGATCATACCATACTTGAGCAACATCCTTTATTTGGTAGGCGGCTAACTCCGCCTTCTCTTGCGAAGACACCCCTATAATATCAAGAACTTTATAAACCTCATCGATAAACCTTTGGGGATCCTCTTCCATTTTAGAGCCATAGAATTTGGGAGGTTCATTCTAGCAAAATCCCTAACCCTAGAAGCAGTCAAATTCACATTAGGATTGACCGGAGCTACCACATCCCTATTGGCTTAAGCCGCCAAAGTTTGGGCCAATATTTGAAAAGCCGACCTAACCTTCTCATTTGACATAGCCGAAGGATCAATCGGAGCTTGAGGAGCTTGGGGAGGAGCTTCTTGATTCACATTCTCCTCTTCCATCCTTCTAGCATTAGCCCTTCATGTATTCATTTCCTTAAGACACAAGAGAAGGATTATGAGAGGGACTTTATAGAGTTAAACTCTAAGGCACAACTTAAGAGTAATGAAAGAAGTGAAAATTCCTAAACATCTTATAACCTCTCATTCATAAGTATGGCATGCTTCACACCCATGAACAAGACTCTACAAGACCTGGCTTATGAGACATCATCCTAGAATCATTCTAATCCTTGTGATCTGATTACCAAGTTTGTCACAACCCAAAGGTACCCCCTAGACGTAACAAGGCACATAAAACCCTGAAAGGCACCAAGTAAACCACTTAGAATATCATAACATAAGCATAGAACAATAAATAGTAAAATCGCATTTCAAGTCCAAAATTTTCATAAAGAAAAGCGGAAGTCTAGACTTGTCTCAATTAGCCATCTATTACAATAATTGAATCAAAATAGGGTCACAGCCCAAAACAACATAATTCAAAAGTGAAAATACAAGAATGAAACTACAATGATAGTATCCGTCCTCGAATCATGAGGACTCACCAAACAAGCAAGGAGAATGATCAATTCCAAGCTCTAGGCACAATGGAGACCACCTTGAGAACCGGACCCTACATTTGGGGAAAATGTAGGAAAATATGGGTTAGTACAAAAATGCACTTAGTACGATAGACATGCATAAAATCATGAAAACATACTAAAAGGGACATTTTAGTTGAATGCATGCAATTTTCTAAGTCAAAGCATCATTTTGAAGATAGTGGAAAAGCATAAGTCATAAGCATAATCAACTCATAGATCATCGCATCATAAAAGGGACATACCATAGATACCCTCAAATCATACTTGTGCAATGCATGAGTAAAATCCCATAATCTCACCCATACGAAGTAAAGCTTCTTAAGTAACCATAGTCCATATTTCATATTCTTGTTCATATTATTGTACTAGTAGAAATAAGCCTTAACCGACATAGACCATGTGAGCTAACATGGAATCCGATTTCTACCCCACACCGAAAAGGGGTTGTTCTACTTGCCTAAGGTAGAACCATACTATTAACTTAGGTAGATCAAGTAGCTAAAGACCTATGTGGGCACATAGTTTATGGTATAGGGAGATTGCTTCTAGAAAGCCGGACTCAACTAAGGTATAAGGTTTCCATCTAATTTGGAAAGTCGGACTCAACTATCATATAAGTTTCCATCTCATATTCATATCCAATTGGTACAAAGCATTAATTCCCATAGATTACATATTAAGTCTTGACTGAAATGAAAATTCATGGAAGAATGTCTTCACACTCAATCCAACATAATTCATACTATAGCTCATAGATTCAATATATGAGAATAGCCTTTCAACCCTAGAATCATCATATTGTGAGAACACATTTCGCATCATATCATATTCATACATAAGTGTGTACATGAGGATAACTTCCAACAATACAACAACTAGATCATAATCATATTCACTTTACTCTCAAAGTGTTCATAAAGCATATACATAAACCTCATAATCATGCATAATTCTCATAATTTGCCCTTCAAGGACCATAGATCACAATCCATCAACACATCTAGAATTACTGCATTAGATATGGATGATAACATGATGCAAATAGTTCAATTACTACATGCATAATTCTATCTTATTCTACTGGAATCAATCATCACCCACACTTTGAGATTCAAATTGGGAAAATAGGGGAATTCATGAATTCTTGGGGTGTTTCTGACAAAAACATATAAAATCATCAATATATCCATAATAAAAAATAATTCAATCATTAAAACCGAATTTTAAAGGAGTTCATGAGATTGAAGTGAACCCCTAACTTTTGGGATTTCTAGCTTTGAAATTGGGGTTTTTGAAGGGGCTCCATGGGTGAATTTTACCCATGGATGAAGAACTACCATACCTTAGCTTTGAATTTCAATGAAATTGAGGAGAAAATATTTCTCCTTCAACCCTAGCTTCACCTTCCTTGTTCTTCTTCCTTGGAGTTCTAGAGAGAGTTTTGGAGGAAAAGTTGGTTTTGATTTGGGAATTGGAATTATGAAGAAGATGACTTGTTTTGGGGGTCTTAAAACTATATATAGTTAGTCTAAATTAATTGTCACTACCCATGGGTACACCCTATATGTAACATGGCATACTTGACCCCGAAGGGGTCTCATACAAGCCCTTAGCATATCATAACATAAGATAATAGAAAAGTACGGAAAATTTAAAACTTTTATCCATGCAATCGAAGTCATTTTCATAAAAGCAAGAGGAAGTCTTTACTACAGTTTGTCTTAAACCATCTAATACAACTTTAGAATAAAACTCTTGGGACACAGCCCATCCAATAGTCTCAACATGAAAATTAAAGACATAAAGTAACTAGTGGATTTTGTCCTCGAAGCTATGAGGACTCACCAAAAATCTTCAACTCCTTGTAACTTCTAGAAACCTATCTCCAAGAGTAGAACTCAATCTCCAAACCCTACATTTGATTAAAATGTAGGCAAAGTATGTGTTAGTACAAAATGTACTAAATATGTTAGCTAGCATAATCATAAGAGCATAAGACAAGGGTTAGTCAATATAAGACATAATCCAAAATCATATGAAATACTTCATGCAACATAAACTATAAGCATAAGAGACAATATCATCATAATAAGCAAAGTCGCCAACATAAGCATCATATAAGGATTATTTGACTCTTAGTCATCTATACAATAATAAAACTATAATTAAGTAACCTAAAAGCATACTTGTGCAATACATGAATAGCATCCCATAATACCACCCAAGCTAAGCATTCCTTTTTGGTCATATTAATCATAGTCTATATACATGGTCAAGTCTTTAAACTTTTCTACCATAAGGGAACCATACTCCTAAGTAGCCTCAAAGAAAACTTGTGCAATGTATGAAAGGCATCCCATACTATCCTTCACACTAAGCAAAATCTTGAAGTCATCCTAGTCATACTTACCCTCATTTGGTCTCACTATTAGCTTACTTCTTTTAAACAAGGGAACTATCACCTTTAGTCAATCATATCTTGGAAGGCAACTATAGCAACAACCCAAGCTAAAGTTACACTATATAAGAGAACACTTCATAAGTAGCTTCAAGTCATAATTGTGCAATGTATGAATAGCATCCCATACTACTATCCACACTAAGTACCACTTTAGGCCATCATACGTGCTCACTAGTTAGGGACTAGTCCCTCTTTACTATTTGCCATTAGTCATTTAAGGTACTTCTCTATTTAGTACAAGGCAAGTCACAACACATGAATGGATTCTATTTCCCAATTCAAGGCTACCAAGGAATAACCCCCTTATAGGCTAGACCATGCTATCATCTTACTTACATAACTATATTAAGCTAAACTAACTACCTTGCAAGGCACACTATCATGCAAGTCCAACCTATTTTAGGAAGGGTACAACTGTTCCATTCTAGCTACCATGAAATAGTCCTAGTCCAGCTAAGTCATGCTACCTTTACAAGCACACTATGATGCTAATGCAACCTACCCTTAGGAGAGTATGATTCTCAATCCTAAGCTACCCTTAGGAGAGTATAAGTCATCAATCCTAAGCTACCTTTAGGAGAGTATAAGTCATCAATCCTATGCTACCATGACTAACCCTAACTCAAGCTGACCTTAGGTGAGTATAATTCTCAATCCTAAGCTACCCTTAGGAGAGTATAATTCCTCAATCCTAAAGCTACCATGAAATGGACTTGGCCAAACCAAGTCATGCTATCATGAAAGCATCCTAATAATGCTAGTTAAATCTACCCTTACGAGAGTATAGATCCTCAATCCTACGCTACCATTACTATTCCTAACTCATGCTACCCTTGACATGCATCTTACAATGCTAAGTCAAGCTACCCTTAGGAAAGTGTAAATCCTAAATCCTAAGCTATCCTATCTTAGTCTTGTCTTACCAAGTCAAGCTATATATGAAGGGAACATATATCACAACTTCAAGCTATTCTAGACTAACAAGCCTTGATTCATTTTAGGTTATTAAGCCAACCTAGAATCATTCTATGTGAGATAACCTTGGATCTCCTAGCATATTTATGCCTAAATGTATAAGTGGGAAAACAATACACAATAGGATCACATTATATTAGCTTCACTCCCAAAAGCCCTAACGTTGGTGACTACAAGCCTTATTCTCAAGCTTTACTTCTTACTCTCTTCTTTATACCTAGATTTCAAGGTATTCTAATCACATCCTTCATTAGTAGGTGATTCTAGTCACAATTGATCATAAACGTTCAAATTCAACTTTACTAGTTATGATCCTTCATATTCAATAAAGTCTAGTTCAATTCATGATTATATGTACCTAACCTTGAACAACTACTACACATGACATTGATTTTAGAAGATCAATTCTAATTCTTCAATTTCACCTTTCATGGCATAGTCCCACACAATTTCACATTCATCAATTAGACTAGGGTTTACCATAGAAATCACATATATTCATCATAATATCATAATTCAATGCTAATTCATTCATAATTAGGTATTATCCACTAGATTGGAATCATACCTAAACACTACCTACAATGTAGGAAGAAACCCTAGCTAGAGTTTTGGATTTTGACTTCACAATTGGTGGAAAACCTAGGGGCCTCTATGGGTGGAATAACCCATAGATGATTAAGCTAACATACCTCAATTCAAATCCCTAACCAAGCTTGAAACAATGGAGGAAAATCTGCCCCTCTTCCTTCTCTTCTTCTTCTAGTTCTTCTTCACTTCTAGAGAGAGAATTATTTAGAGAGAATTTGGGGTCTTGGAAGAATGAACTAATTGACTTAGTTTAGCGGTCTATTAGGCTTCTATAGGTTGTTTAATAACTAACTAACCGACCTCCCTTAACCCCTAACTAATTACTAATTAACCCCCAAACCCCTAACTTTAAACTAAAAACTCAAAATCTGACCTCACTCACGAAACCCCCATCCACGGACTGTGGATGGGTCTACTGCCCGTGCTGCACCTCCGTAGGTGGAGGTCTGCAGCTGAAATTTGCATTCAAGAGCAGGACTTGACCCACTACCCCAACCCATAGGGCGTGGGTCCATCTACTGGTCGTAGATGGCTTCGTAGGTGGCTGCATTTTGACAGCTTTCTGGGATGTTTTGAGGTCCTCCTCAAGGGGTCCTTGGGGGGTCGTACCTTGACGCCCTAACCTTAAAACCCTCATTCTAAGTATGGGAAGTCATTTCACGAGCTTAACCCTTATTTCTAACTCTAAAACTCTTACGAAAAGCTCTAGAACTCTCTAGTCTCACTTACTAGTTTCCAGGGTATAACAATATCTCTCCCTTGGGATCATTCGTCCTCAAATGACGATTCTAAACACTTATTAAGGTCACTACTCTAAACTAGAAGCCCATCATTCATGCACTATATCTAAATGCACATAACCAAGGAAGAAAATTTCAATTCCAAGCTAAACACATTCAATGCAACACAAGGGAGTAGGAACTACTTCTACCAACCCAAAATACATGAAATTTTATATCTACTCATTTTCAAGGAAGAATGAACATCTCCTAGCTAAAACATGATCGAGACACACTCATGGAGCCTAAATGCAATTTACTCTCAAAAAGCATTTATTCAAGGAGGAATCTTTCAATTCCAAACTAAGGCATGCTTATTAATTCATCTCATGAAGTCTATATGCAATCCTACTTAAATGCACTACAACATGAGGCAAAACAATGCAAAACTCATTTTCTTTTAAATTACAAGCTTTATGAACATGCACCACATAAGGAAATCATGGAAACATACAAATCACACATGACTCCACATATAAGAAAATCAAGAAGAACTTACTTATCATCTCAAGATATTAAGTGCTAAAAGAGGAATACAAGGAAAAGGAATGAGGATATCGGGACTTCTCATTGGCCCTAGGCCTACCAAGTAGCACCCTCAACTAAATCCTTACTAAAAGATCACTCCTTAATATTTTCATGGAAACAACTTCCTTGTTCTTCTATTTCTTAACTTGCTAGTCTAAGATCCCCACCGGTACTTCTAACTTAGAGAGGTTCTCTTTAAGAAACTCTAGCTCACAAGTATCTTTACTAACACCACTCAAATATTGCATGATCCTACCAAGCCGGGACTAAACTTCTCATACTCACTACACCTCTCAATGTGAGAATTTCAAGCAAACCTAACTCATGAACATTACGAACACTCAACGACCTTGCTATCTAAGCACATTATCTCCCCCTTGGGAGCAAGCCTATACAAACTCTTTTAAGCATCACTTCTTTAGATTCTAAGGCCGGAGCAAGTCATCACTAATCTTTCACATCCATCACACAAGATGCTTCTAAACCATGGTGAATTACACTTCTACCCTTCGTAGAGTAGTCTACTCACTCAACACATCTAGGCATTACTATAACACCCTATTCATCAAATCTATCAACATACTTCAAAACTCATCATGACTAAGTCGGGTTCTACCATAACCTAAACATAAGCATAATGCAACCCATTCATACTAAAGACAACATCACAGTCTATCATCTCAAATCCATCAATTCACATAGCCATAATTGGCATCACAACCAACCTTTTCTCCCTCGCTCCTTCTAGAATAAGCCCTTCGAGTAGTCATATCCTAAAGACCATCGGATAAGGAATAGGAGAGAGACCTTATAGAGTTAAACTCTATGGCATGACTTAAAGAATGAATAAGTGAGATTTCCTAAATATCCAATAGCCTCCTATTCATAAATGTGGCGCGCTTCACATTTATGAACAAGACTCTACTAGATGTGGTTTGAGACAATCCTAGAATCATTATAAATCTTGTGCTCTAATACCAAGTTTGTCACCACCCAGGGGTACACCCTAGATGTAACATGGCGTACTTGAGCCCGAAGGGGTCTCATACAAGCCCTTAGCATATCATAACATAAGGTAATAGAAAAGTACGGAAACTTTAAAAAATTTATCCATACAATCAAACTCATTTTCATAAAAGCAAGCGGAACTCTTTACTACACTTTGCCTCAAACCATCTAATACAACTATAGATTAGAACTCTTGGGACACATCCCATACAATAGTCTAAACATGGAAATAAAAGACATAAAGGAACTAGTGGATTTTGTCCTCGAAGCTATGAGGACTCACCCAAAATCTTCAATTCCTTGACAACTTCTAGAAACCTATACTCCCAAGAGTTAGAACTCAATCTCCAAACCCTACTTTTGATTAGAATGTAGGAAAAGTATGCGTTAGTACAAAATGTACTAAATATGTTAGCTAGCATAATCATAAGTGCATAAGACAAGGGTTAGTCAATATAAGACATGATCCAAAATCATATGAAATACTTCATGCAACATAAACTATAAGCATAAGAGACAATATCATCATAATAAGCAAAGTCTCCAGCGTAAGCATCATATAGGCATTATTTGACTCTTAGTCATCTATACCATAATAGAACTACTCTCAAATAACCTAAAAGAATAGTTGTGCAATGCATGAATAGCATCCCATAATACCACCCAAGCTAAGAATCCCTTTTTTGTCATCTTAATCATAGTCTATATACATGGTCAAGTATTTAAGCTTTTCTACCATAAGGGCACCATACTCCTAAGTAACCTCAAAGCACACTTGTGCAATGTATGAAAAGCATCTCATACTACCCTTCACACTAAGCATAACCTTGAAGTCATCCTAGTCATACTTACCATCTTTTGGTCTCACTATTAGCTTACTTCTTATAAACAAGGGAACTATCACCTTTAGTCAATCATATCTCGGAAGGCAACTATAGCAAAAACCCAAGCTAAATCTACACTATATAAGAGAACACTTCATAAGTAGCTTCAAGTCATACTTGTGCAATGTATGAATAGCATCTCATACTACTATCCACACTAAGTACCATTTTAGGCCATCATACTTGCTCACTAGTTGGGGACTAGTCCCTCTTTACTATTTGTCATTAGTCATTTAAGGTACTTCTCAACTTAGTACAAGGCAACTCACAATACATGAATGGATACTATTTTCCAATTCAAGCCTACCAAGGAATAACCCCATAATAGGCTAGACCATGCTATCATCTTACTAACATAACTATATTAAGCTAAACTAAATACTTTGGAAGTCACACTATCATGAAAGTCCAAGTTATTCTAGGAAGGGTACAAGTGTTCCATCCTAGCTACCATGAAATAGTCCTAGTCCAACTAAGTCATGCTACCCTTATAAGCACACTATGATGCTAGTGCAACCTACCCTTAGGAGAGTATGATTCTCAATCCTAAGCTACCCTTAGGAGAATATACGTCCTCAATCCTAAGCCACCCTTAGGAGAGTATAAGTCCTCAATCCTAAGCTACCATGACTAACCCTAACTCAAGCTACCCTTGAAATGCATCTCACAATGCAAAGTCAAGCTACCCTTACAAGCACACCAAGATGCTAATGTAATCTATTCTTACGAGAGTATGATTCTCAATCCTAAGCTACCCTTAGGAGAATATAAGTCTTCAATCTTAAAGCTACCATGAAATGGTCTTGGCCAAACCAAGTCATGCTATCATGAAAGCATCTTAATAATGCTAGTTCAACCTACCCTTAGGAGAGTATAGATCCTCAATCCTACGCTACCATGACTACTCCTAACTCATGCTACCCTTGACATGCATCTTACAATGCTAAGTCAAGCTACCCTTAGGAGATTGTAAATCCTCAATCCTAAGCTATCATATCTTGGTATTGTCTTACCAAGTCAAGTAATACATGAAGGGATCATATATCACAACTTCAAGCTATTCTAGACTAATAATCTTTGATTCAGTTTAGATTATTAAGCCAACCTAGAATCATTCTATGTGAGAGAACCTTGGATCTCCTAGCATATTTATGCCTAACTGTGTAAGTGAGAAAATAATACACAACAAGACCACATCATATTAGCTTCACCCCCAAAGCCCTAACATTGGTGACTATAAGCCTTATTCTCAAGCTTTACTTCTTACTATCTTCTTTATACCTAGATTTCAAGGTATTCTAATCACATACTTCATTAGTACGTGATTCTAGTCATAATTGATCATAAAGGTTCAAATTCAACTTTACTAGTTATGATCTTTCATATTTAATAAAGTCTAGTTCAATTTATGATTATATGCTCCTAACCTCTAACAACTACTACACATGACATTGATTTTAGAAGATCAATTCTAATTCTTCAATTTCACCTTTCATGGCATAAACGAACACAATATCACATTCATCAATTAGACTAGGGTTTACCATAGAAATCATATAAATTCATCATAATTCAATGCTAATTCATTCATAATTAGGTATTATCCACTTGATTGGAATCATACCTAAACACTACCCACAATGTAGGAAGAAACCCTAGCTAGAGTTTGGTTTTGACTTCACAATTGGAGGAAAACCTAGGGAGACTCTATGGGTGGAAGAACCCATAGATGATTAAGCTAACATACTAAATTAAAATCCCTAACCAATCTTGAAACAATGGAGCAAAATCTTCCCATCTTCCTTCTCTTCTTCTTATTCTTCTTCACTTCTAGAGAGAGAATTATTTAGAGAGAATTTGGGGTCTTAGAAGAATGAACTAATTGACTTAGTTTAGCGGTCTATTAGGATTATATAGGTGGATTAATAACTAACTAACTGACCTCCCTTAACCCCTAACTAATTAATAATTAACCCCCAAGCCCCTAACTTAAAACTAAAAACTCAAAATCTGAATTCACTCACGAAACTTCCATCCACGGACCATGGATGGGTCTACTGACCATATTGCACCTCCGTAGGTAGAGGTACGCAGCTGAAATTTGCAGTCAGAGCCGGCCTTGACCCAAGAACTCAACCCATGGGGCGTGGGTCCATCTACTGGTCGTAGATGGCTTTGTAGGTGGTTGCATTTAGACAATTTTTGGGGCTATTTTGAGGTCATCCCTAAGGACCCCTTGGGTGGTCCTTGGGGGGTCGTACATTGATTCCCTAACTCTAAAACCTTCATTCTAAGCACGGGAAGTCATTTTACGAACTTAACCCTCATTTCTAACTCTAAAACTCTTACGAAAAGCTCTAGAACTCTCTAGTCTCACTTACTAGTTTCTGGGGTATAACATTAATACAAAATGACGTCACTTAATATTAACCTAAAATGGAAAACCCTAAAGTACCCCTCAACTAATTCCAAAAAATGGTTCCAGGTCACCACCCACGACCCCTCGAAGACAGACCGTGGTTGGACCCACGACCCGTGCTGGTGAAGCGTGTGTCGGGTTTTGAGACCTGATTCTACATGTTCCATCTACGGCCCCTCACCCACAAGGTGTGGGGGTCCTATGGGGCGTGAGTGGCCCCTCATGTGTCACTGCCCAGGAATGTTTTCGGTGCATTCCTCAAGGACCCATGGTTGGTCCTTGGGGTTTGAACCTTGATATTCTAGCACGTAAACACTCTTTTTAAGGTACGGAGAGGTACATTCAAGGCTCTAACCTTCACGTCAAGCTCTAGTTTAGCCTACTAGTTTCCAGAATGTTACATTTGTGTGTTCCTAATGTTGATGATTTGAGGAACATATCTTATCAGAAGCCCATAGTTCTCGGTATTCCATTCACGCGGGAGTCACCAAGATGTACCGTGACTTGCGGGAGATCTATTGGTGGAATGGGATGAAGAAGGATATTGTGGAATTCATGGCTAAGTGTCCTAATTGCCAACAAGTGAAAGTTGAACACCAGAAACCAGGAGGTTTGTCCCAAGATATTAGTATTCCTACTAGAAAGTGGGAAGATTTGAATATGGACTTCATGGTAGGGTTGCCACGCACTCGGCAACAACATGACTCAATTTGGGTTATAGTAAATCAGATGACGAAATTGGCTCATTTTATTCCCGTCAAAGTTGCCTATTCGGCAGAGGAGTATGCTAAGTTGTATTTGGGAGAAATGGTAAGGTTTCATTGAGTTCCCTTGTCCATTATTACTAATCATGGTACTCAATTCACTTCTCAGTTTTGG
The DNA here is from genome assembly GCF_000226075.1 of Solanum tuberosum. Taxonomy (NCBI): domain Eukaryota; kingdom Viridiplantae; phylum Streptophyta; class Magnoliopsida; order Solanales; family Solanaceae; genus Solanum; species Solanum tuberosum. Next base: position 260,274 of record NW_006239400.1, read on the forward strand.
AAGTCTTTCTAAAAGGGTCTTGGTACTCGTGTTAAGCTTAGTACGACTTTTCATCCCCAAACCGATGGGCAGGCTGAGCGCACTTTCCAAACTTCGGAAGATATGTTGAGAGCTTGTGTGATTGATTTAAAGGGTAATTGGGATGACCATCTGCCATTGATTGAATTTTCCTATGTTAATAGTCATCACTCGAGTATTGGTATGGCTCAATTTGAGGCTCTTTATGGCAGGAGGCGTAGATCTCTTATAGGTTGGTTTGAAATGGGTGAAGTTGCCTTGATTGGGCCCGATTTAGTTCATGAGGCTATAGAGAAGGTTCGACTTATTAGAGAAAGGTTGAAAATGGCTCAAAGTCGACAAAAGTCATATGTTGATGCTAGAATAAGGGATCTTCAATTTGATGTTCATGATTGGGTTTACTTGAAAATTTCACCTATGAAGGATGTAACGAGGTTTGGTAAGAAAGGGAAGCTTAGTCCCCATTTTGTAGGCCCATATGACATTTTGAGACGTGTTGGTAAGGTTGCTTATGAACTTGATACTCCTAATGAGTTGGCATCGGTACATCCGATTTCCATGTCTCTATGTTGAAGAAATGTGTTGGTGATCCGACATGAATCGCTCCTCTCGAAGGTTTGGGAGTTAAGGAGAATCTTTCTTACGAGGAAGTTCCGGTTGAGATTTTACGCCGGCAAGTCAAGAAGTTGAGAAAAAAAGAAGTTGCTTCCGTGAAAGTATTATGGAGGAATCATTTAGTTGAGGGTGCTACTTGAGAGGCAGAGGCCGATATGATATCCCGATTACTTTCATCCATGGAGTTCCCAAATTCTCCTATTTTTAAAGGTAGAAATCCCCAATTAAGTTAGGGTTTTCTTCAATTGCCATTCTTCATAGTTGATATAAATGATTGAATTATGATCTCTTATGCATGAATTGATGAAACACTATGGTTTTTATGATGATCCCACATGAACCCATGTAAATTCCATGTTTTCCAAATTATATGATCATATGATGTGAGTCTTTGATTATGAAAGAAAATTTTATGAAATCAAGCATGAATTGATAGAATTATATAATTTTATGATGAATTTCTATGAGCCCATATCTAACGCATGATTTCTAGATGTTGATGTATGAAAGTGGGTTTGGACCCATGAAAGGTGAATTATGAAATTATGCATGTTCTTAAGACATTTATGTAAATGTTTTAAGGATGCTTTGAGAGTAAAGTATCAATGATGATGATTGTTGTTGTGTTGTTGAAAGAGTTTCTCATAAACACATTAAAGCATGATTTGTGAAAGGACATTCTAACATATCGGATTCTTAGTGTTGAAAAGTTTTCTCAACTAAACTATGAATCAAAGAATTTAGGAGCTATCCCAATAAGGTCTAGTTCCTACCTT
>NW_006239400.1:261782-268191 GCF_000226075.1 Solanum tuberosum
AATTGGTAGAATTATATAATTTTATGATGAATTTCTAAGAGCCCACATCTATCGCATGATTTCTAGATGTTGATGTATGAAAGTGGGTTTGGACCCATGAAAGGTGAATTATGAAATTATGCATGTTCGTAAGACATTTATGTATATGTTTTAAGGATGCTTTGAGAGTAAAGTATCAATGATGATGATTGTTGTTGTGTTGTTGAAAGGGTTTCTCATAAACACATTAAAGCATGATTTGTGAAAGGACATTCTCACATATCGGATTCTTAGTGTTGAAAGGTTTTCTCAACTAAACTATGAATCAAAGACTTTCGGAGCTATCCCAATAAGGTCTAGTTCCTACCTTCCTTAGGATGCATTGAGTATATTTAGGTCTGAGTCGATGTTTCCTCCCTAGTTATGTGCATTTTAACGAGATTGTATGCATGATGGGCAGTTAATATTGAGTCTTTCGTTTAAAAAAAATGTGTCTAGAATCTCAGTCAAAGACGAATGTTCTCAAAGGGGAGATATTATAACACCCCGAATCTGAAAGAGGGCAACATAGCTAATTTTAGGAAGTTGCAGGTGCCATACACAGAGGCCAACCACGGCCCGTGGATGAAACCACGGACTATGGGTATGGTTCGTGGACTGGGCACCCATAGTCTTCCAGGAAACATGAAATCACGGCCTGACCAATGGACCGTCGGTCAGACCATGGTCCATGGTTGGGGCCCGTGGTCCAAAGGCCAAAATCTAATTTCTGACCACAAACGACAGTCGTGCAGGATGGTTTGTCGTCCTAACCACAATCTGTCGGCAGTGGTCCGTCGGTGGGGGACTGGTAGATATTTTTAGGCGCAGTGGGGTCTTTTCCTAATTAGTCTAGCCTAATACTATGTCGTTTTTCCTAAGTCTAACACCCTTATATAAGTAATTTAATCCCCAAATTTCCCTACAGAAATCATTCTCTCAATTCACCAAAAAGAAGGACTCTCAAAATATTCCTCTCTCTAGAACTTGAAGAAGAAGAAGAAGGATTCAACCTAGGGTTTCAAGGCAAGCCTCCATTTTCACTATTGAAGATAAGCAATTGGACTTGAGGTATGATAGTTTTCATCCATGGATTACTTTCATCCATGGAGTTCCCAAATTCTCCTATTTTTAAAGGTAGAAATCCCCAATTAAGTTAGGGTTTTCTTCTATTACCATTCTTCATAGTAGATATAAATGATTGAATTATGATCTCTTATGCATGAATTGATGAAACACTATGGTTTTTATGATGATCCCACATGAACCCATGTAAATTCCATGTTTTCCAAATTATATGATCATATGATGTGAGTCTTTGATTATGAAAGAAGATTTTATGAAATCAAGCATGAATTGATAGAATTATATAATTTTATGATGAATTTCTATGAGCCCATATCTAACGCATGATTTCTAGATGTTGATGTATGAAAGTGGGTTTGGACCCATGAAAGGTGAATTATGAAATTATGCATGTTCTTAAGACATTTATGTAAATGTTTTAAGGATGCTTTGAGAGTAAAGTATCAATGATGATGATTGTTGTTGTGTTGTTGAAAGGGTTTCTCATAAACACATTAAAGCATGATTTGTGAAAGGACATTCTCACATATCGGATTCTTAGTGTTGAAAGGTTTTCTCAACTAAACTATGAATCAAAGACTTTAGGAGCTATCCCAATAAGGTCTAGTTCCTACCTTCCTTAGGATGCATTGAGTATATTTAGGTCTGAGTCGATGTTTCCTCCCTAGTTATGTGCATTTTAACGAGATTGCATGCATGATGGGCAGCTAATATTGAGTCTTTCCTTTAAAAAAATGTGTCTAGAATCTCAGTCAAAGACGAATGTTCTCAAAGGGGAGATATTATAACACCCCGAATCTGAAAGAGGGCAACATAGCTAATTTTAGGAAGTTGCAGGTGCCATACACAGAGGCCAACCACGGCCCGTGGATGAAACCACGGACTATGGGTATGGTTCGTGGACTGGGCACCCATAGTCTTCCAGGAAACATGAAATCACGGCCTGACCAATGGACCGTCGGTCAGACCATGGTCCATGGTTGGGGCCCGTGGTCCAAAGGCCAAAATCCAATTTCTGACCACAAACGACGGTCGTGCAGGATGGTTTGTCGTCCTAACCACAGTCCGTCGTCAGTGGTCCGTCGGTGGGGGACTGGTAGATATTTTTAGGCGCAGTGGGGTCTTTTCCTAATTAGTCTAGCCTAATACTATGTCGTTTTTCCTAAGTCTAACACCTTTATATAAGTAATTTAATCCCCAAATTTCCCTACAGAAATCATTCTCTCAATTCACCAAAAAGAAGGACTCTCAAAATATTCCTCTCTCTAGAACTTGAAGAAGAAGAAGAAGGATTCAACCTAGGGTTTCAAGGCAAGCCTCCATTTTCACTATTGAAGATAAGCAATTGGACTTGAGGTATGATAGTTTTCATCCATGGATTACTTTCATCCATGGAGTTCCCAAATTCTCCTATTTTTAAAGGTAGAAATCCCCAATTAAGTTAGGGTTTTCTTCTATTACCATTCTTCATAGTAGATATAAATGATTGAATTATGATCTCTTATGCATGAATTGATGAAACACTATGGTTTTTATGATGATCCCACATGAACCCATGTAAATTCCATGTTTTCCAAATTATATGATCATATGATGTGAGTCTTTGATTATGAAAGAAGATTTTATGAAATCAAGCATGAATTGATAGAATTATATAATTTTATGATGAATTTCTATGAGCCCATATCTAACGCATGATTTCTAGATGTTGATGTATGAAAGTGGGTTTGGACCCATGAAAGGTGAATTATGAAATTATGCATGTTCTTAAGACATTTATGTAAATGTTTTAAGGATGCTTCGAGAGTAAAGTATCAATGATGATGATTGTTGTTGTGTTGTTGAAAGGGTTTCTCATAAACACATTAAAGCATGATTTGTGAAAGGACATTCTCACATATCGGATTCTTAGTGTTGAAAGGTTTTCTCAACTAAACTATGAATCAAAGACTTTAGGAGCTATCCCAATAAGGTCTAGTTCCTACCTTCCTTAGGATGCATTGAGTATATTTAGGTCTGAGTCGATGTTTCCTCCCTAGTTATGTGCATTTTAACGAGATTGCATGCATGATGGGCAGTTAATATTGAGTCTTTCCTTTAAAAAAATGTGTCTAGAATCTCAATCAAAGACGAATGTTCTCAAAAGGGAGATATTATTACACCCTGAATCTGAAAGAGGGCAACATAGCTAATTTTAGGAAGTTGCAGGTGCCATACACAGAGGCCAACCACGGCCCGTGGATGAAACCACGGACTATGGGTATGGTTCGTGGACTGGGCACCCAAAGTCTCCCAGGAAACATGAAACCACGGCCTGACCAATGGACCGTCGGTCAGACCATGGTCCATGGTTGGGGTCCGTGGTCCAAAGGCCAAAATCCAATTTTTGACCACAAACGACGGTCGTGCAGGATGGTTTGTCGTCCTAACCACAGTCCGTCGTCAGTGGTCCGTCGGTGGGGGACTGGTAGATATTTTTAGGCGCAGTGGGGTCTTTTCCTAATTAGTCTAGCCTAATACTATGTCGTTTTTCCTAAGTCTAACACCCTTATATAAGTAATTTAATCCCCAAATTTCCCTATAGAAATCATTCTCTCAATTCACCAAAAAGAAGGACTCTCAAAATATTCCTCTCTCTAGAACTTGAAGAAGAAGAAGAAGGATTCAACCTAGGGTTTCAAGGCAAGCCTCCATTTTCACTATTGAAGATAAGCAATTGGACTTGAGGTATGATAGTTTTCATCCATGGATTACTTTCATCCATGGAGTTCCCAAATTCTCCTATTTTTAAAGGTAGAAATCCCCAATTAAGTTAGGGTTTTCTTCAATTGCCATTCTTCATAGTTGATATAAATGATTGAATTATGATCTCTTATGCATGAATTGATGAAACACTATGGTTTTTATGATGATCCCACATGAACCCATGTAAATTCCATGTTTTCCAAATTATATGATCATATGATGTGAGTCTTTGATTATGAAAGAAGATTTTATGAAATCAAGCATGAATTGGTAGAATTATATAATTTTATGATGAATTTCTATGAGCCCATATCTAATGCATGATATCTAGATGTTGATGTATGAAAGTGGGTTTGGACCCATGAAAGGTGAATTATGAAATTATGCATGTTCTTAAGAGATTTATGTAAATGTTTTAAGGATGCTTTGAGAGTAAAGTATCAATGATGATGATTGTTGTTGTGTTGTTGAAAAGGGTTTCTCAATAACACATTAAAGCATGATTTGTGAAAGGATATTCTCACATATCGGATTCTTAGTGTTGAAAAGGTTTTCTCAACTAAACTATGAATCAAAGACTTTAGGAGCTATCCCAATAAGGCCTAGCTTGGATTGGTTACTTAATTGTACCTCTCCATGGATGATGACTTAGCTTGGATTGGTTATTGAATGATATCTTTCCATGGATAGGTTGGATTGGCAAGATGAACTGCCTTTCCATGGATAATAAGAACAAGTTAAGAAAATAACTACTATGTGGGATTTATGCTTAGTTCCAAGAGGATATTGAGATGGAAGTTCTCCCGTTAGTAGAGGTCGGGTTTCTAGTAGCAATCTCCTTATCCCTTACCTATGTGCCCCCATAGGATGATTGTCTAGATAGACATTAGCTAGTGGATCCACTTTAGCTCAGATTCATGGTTCTACCTTGGCAAGTAGGACAACCCTTTTTCGGTGTGCGAGACACTGGGGGGTCATGTTATATCTCACATGGTCTTTATGTCGGTTAAGACTGATTTCCACAATAATAATGAACCAAGGTTACTTCAAGGAAGTATCGTAAGTATGTTTTAACATGATGTTCACTTGCATTTATCATGGTTTTATGACTTATGGTTTCTAAACTCTCAAGATGCATGTTTTAGCTTGATCATTGCTTACTCATGAAAATGTCCCGTTTTAGCATGTTTTAAATATTTTATGCATGGCTATCATACTTGGTACATTGTTTTGTACTAGCGCATACTTTTGCCTACATTTCCCCAAATGTAGGTTCCGACAGTCAGGGTTCTTAGTTTTGTGGCTAGAGGTTCACTTACGAGATTTCTGAGCTTAGGTCAGTCCTCATGCATTCGAGGACGAACTTTCATTGATTTAAGTTTATTTCTTACTTTCAATTTTGGACATGATGTATGGGCTAGGCCTAATTTCATTCTATTGTATTAGATGGCTATTGAGACAAGTGTTTAGACTTCCGCTTTACTTTTATAAAAACTTTGGACTTGATATATTGTTTTTATCTCCTTTGTTCTATTTCTTATGTTATGAATGCTAAGTGGCTTGTATGGGGCCTCTCGGGGTCCTATACGCCATGTTACGTCTAGGGTGTATCCCTGGGTCGTGACAACTTGTCAACATGATTGACTAAATTACTTCTATTTACTTGATGAACTACTGAAATATTAATTTCTTGAGTCTCAATTTTCTTTTTCCATTACATCAATATGGTCTACAAATTCAGAGAAATCTAAAGAGGAAAAAACAGAGAGACTTGTACCCATCATGACACTTGTAAACTACATCCAGTTATTTTGGTCATCTTTTGATATATCCGCTTTTTTGGCAATAAATTTTGCAAAACTCCACTTTGCTTAAGAACAACTAAATACATGAATAAGAAGCAGTAAAATGTGTCATAAAATTATGATAGGAACCCCTGATTAAATTAAGATTACAAGGTAATATTACGTTATGAATGTCTAGAATAATGCCCTTCGACGCTGCTACATTTATGATGCAGATACATATATTTAAGATCATCAACAGGCGCTTTGTTGAGATTACATCATCCATTTGTCTGCTTTTGGTGACGCCTCCGTGCTTTCGGAGGACTCTAGTTTTATTGTTTTAGTAGTAGTAGTATTTTGAGTTTGTCGTGGGTCCTGTCCCGACACCCATCTTTAGACAATAGAGGCTTCATGGATAGACAGAGATAGAGGGTCATTTAGTTTTCTTTCAGATGTTTTGCTAAAACTATATCTCTTATATTCAGTATTTTCAGACAACATTTGAGATTCACTTTATTTCTTTAAATTACTTATCAATTTAAGCTTTCGTGTTTATGTTTTAGTCTTCCACTAAAAGGTCAGTCATGCCAAAGATTCCCTTAAAAATAAATGATCTTCGAGCGCCGATCACATTCAAGGTATAGGCTTAGACGTGACACTTAAGTCCTTTCTAAGAATTTTTCCAGCCATGAACACTGCCACCACCAAGCTCGAGAGAAACCCTAGATCCCCCCCCCCCACGAGCATTTACACAAACCCACAAACAACAACAG
>NW_006239400.1:268291-286095 GCF_000226075.1 Solanum tuberosum
GATACTTCAACTATGGGTTCACATATCTATATTTAATTTATTTTTTTAAATATAACACTACTATTTATGATTTCAGGAGGGGAGCATGAGTTCACGTGAACCAGGTGACCCCCTCCTGGATACGCCTCTGTTCATGTATCTTAAAATCATAAAATTAGTCATGTCGTACTATTTATCTGGGAGAAGGATGAGTCTCTGCTAGATGAAGCAAGGCAATAACACAAGGAAACTCGAAAAAATAGACAATGAAGATGACTACAATCTGCTTAGAAACAAAGTTGATTACATCTTCTTCATCTCTGGATTTATAAAATCGAACAACGACAAAGTGAATGAGATGCTAGCAATGGTACAAAGCACACTTTTTGTGCTTTTTACGGAGGCACTATTAATTATATTTAATTTCTGCCAGTTTTTTAAGATAGATATACATATATACACATAATTTTTTCTAAAGCTAACGGGTGCACGTGCGCCCCACAAATACATGTGGGTCCGCCTCTGTACTTAATACATCAATCTACACACCAAAAGCAGTGTAGGACTACCAGATATACTCTAAAGCCAAATTGATATTAGCAGTAGAAAATCAATTCTCTTTTGTAACTCGAGCAACATCTATCGCGAATTCTATTTCAAGGAAGTTCATTATCATGGTTACCCACTAACAGAATGTTACCAAACACATAAAAATAGGATTGCAAATCCAAAAAAAAATTGAACCTTATCAAATAATCTATCTGATTATTTGAATCATGCATGTGTTTCGATATTTCTACAACATAAAAAAAATTAGTATGTTCTTCCATATACGAAAATATCAATAAAATTCAGAAAGAGGGAAACATGGAGGACGACACTTTTTCTTGTTCTTGACGGAAGACCTAAAGTACCAAAATGAGAGATAAATGTGAGGGACTTTTTGAATTCTTTTCCAGATTTTCTTTTAGTAAAGCTTATGCAGTAGCAGGTGGTGAGCCTAAAAAGTACCAGGTGGATCATTTTTTTGGACCTTGAACACGTTAGAAGCCTAAGAAAGATAACAACCTAAGAATGTTAGACACAATTGATGACTACATCCGAAAGGCCTACACATATATATAAGGATATACTTGAGGCAAATATAAAGGTAATGAATGTGTCATTTAGGGACTCGTTCACAGACTTCCAAAAATCAAAGAAAATATTAGAACTTTTTAATTTTGATTTTAAATAAAAAAAAAGTAACAGAAGTAACCAAATCAAACCAACTATAAATATCTTCTTAAGAAATATGTTCAAGATAATGTGTGTACATATTAATTTATTGCATTCATTATCATAAAATTTATGAGATGTTGGTGCCTCAATTATCACATGAGTATTATCTTCATCTAGATAAAAAATACTCACTTTCAACTTCTTTTAACATCTCCACTAAGCATATAGTAACAACAATAATTATGGCTCAATTCTAATCAAATTTTTCCTATAGAAATTTTTATTTTTTCATATCATTCTATTATGCATGTCTTAGTCCAATTTCTTAAAAACTTGATAGGCGCATAAGAAATGATAAAAATGCATAGGATAAAAATAGTTAAGACACGTGATTGTATCAAATCATGACACATGGAGAGCAATAAAAATTATACAAAGCACAGTTAAGTAAGATATATAGTTGAATCGTATAGTAACGTGTGGAAAATAACCAAGGCAAGAACAATTATTGTAGAAGCCAACAGTGTAACTTATCACAAAGACGTAGTGTCACTCTCCGAGCCTATACCCTGAACGTGACCGACACTTGAGAACCATTGTTGGTCCCCAAGTGAACCCTTGGACTGGTTGACTACTTAGAGGAAGACTTACTCAAGCAATAAAAGGTTTGAAAACAAAATTTTGAGCATTCAAAGTCAAAGTAAAAACTCAACTCAAATTGTCTGTAAAATACTCAATAACATAAGTATAATAGTTTATGGAAACATCTCAAGGAAAAGTAAATACTAAAAAACTCATCAACTCTATCTATCTAGAAAGCCTCTATTGCTCAAGATGGATGTCGGGACAAGACAACTGACTAGAAAATAAATGTAAAGTCCCCCCGGAATACAAGGAGACTCACCTAGGCTATCTGAAGTGCAAAATGATCTCAAAGAAAGGCATGTTGATGATCCTGAACATTTGTATCTACATCATAATAAGATGCAGGTCAAATGACATCAATACATTAAATGTACAAGTACGTTATATGGCTGAATAAATAAATAACTGAACAGAATGACTGAGAGCAACTCACCTGAATCAATACATGAACATGGAGTGAAAACCATTTAAGGTTTACAATAAGATATGCAATAAAAGCAATATGAAAATAATATACGTTACTTTGTGGGGAGTTTCTCGAACCAACAACCATTACTATAAGCCTAGCAATGATACAACGTACGTTTCACTCATGTTGCAAGGTCCATCATATACCTTGTCGGGGTTTAGGATGCTACTGTAACTATGGATCCATCTAATAGGCCGGCAGTGATGAGACACACGATAAATTGGTGTGATTCTATCCTACACTGGCTATGTAGTTTTATGGCACTTTTGTTAAAAATAGACTCTTATCCAATTCGGTGCTCAATACTACTCTCAAAATATTTAATATACTTTATGCTCAATCACCCTTTACAAAGAAATGAACTATTACTTTACTTTTCTTTTAACTTTGCCCGGTCACCCTTTACAAAGAAAGGGACTATTACTTTAGTTTACTTGTTACTTTGCTCTATCACCCTTTACAAAGAAATGGACTATTACTTTACTGAAGTACATTTAAAGAACAACAATCATACTCTTTCTTTTTACTCAACTGTCAAATAGTACATATGAAACCATTTGACTCTTTCTTAAAAGACTTTGTTTAAAACTTGCATTTAAAACGTATACTTATGGACGTATCTTTAAAGTCCAAGATCGATATATAAAAACTGAAAACTCTTATATTTTTCTGAAAATAGTGCTCTTGTTTTCAATATAAAAATGAAACATTCTGAACCCTTTAAGTTCCCTTAAACTCTTTTTCAAAATAATGTTTTTAAACTTTTCTCTTAAACTCACTTTAGTTTCCAAAATCAATGTAAGGAAAATTACCGGCTCAAAATACTTTTAGTAAAACTCAATATATATAGGGTTCATTTGGAACTACAGGCATGAACAATAATTCAAGAATTTCAATGTGTAAAGTATCACAATCTCATAATATAGGAATCTCATAGAAGTGAGGTAAGAACCCTACATTCAACTTGATAATGACTGAATTGAGATGAAGGGCATGAGGAAAAACTTGTCCAACACTATGAATAGCCTTACATACCCAATTATGAAGATTTTAGAATGCAAACATTGGTGGAGACTTGATTTATCTTGAGCTTGAGGAGGAACATTAGCTTTTTGGAGGAAACCTTTATTCATGGAACCTTGGTGATTGCTCTTGATAAAAGAAACTCTTTTATGAAGTTCTTAGAGTGGGAGAACATGGGAAAACCTTGGGTGGAAGGATTCTCTTTGTATCTTGGATCTTTGACTAGTTAGTTGAATGATATACTCGGTTAAAACACTCAAAAATAACTTTTTACCCCAAACTTGAAATGAGGCAAACTTGGTGGCATTGGAAAGAGGACTCAAAGACCTTTAAGTTGATAGGTCGTGGGCCACCTAATTCTGTTTGTGCCGAGAGAAATGTTCATTTTGAAGTTGACCCAATTAAAATCTCATATTGAAACTCAATCGGTAGGAAAGCTTTCAACTCAACTTTATGCTAAGGAATTCTAGTGACTTCAATTCATATCCAAAATCATTCCCACGCTGATGATTTTACCTTAGCATCTAAGAATAATTAAGAATCACTCGGTACGATCTTATACGCGATTCAAGAATAGTTCGGATCTTAACTTAGAAATTCTTGAGGTGTTATACGTAGCCTCAAGACAATCATAGGAAAAGTTAGCGGCAAACACTAGCTATTATAATACTGACCCATAGATGATGTTAGGAATTACTTCTTTACCCCTTAATGTCATTCAATTAAGAGATAATAATTACTTAAAGGTACTATTGATCTAAGTACATTGTTAAAATGGATAAAAAAAAATAAACTTTATCAAATTTAATCACTAACCTATTGATATTTCTCTTTCATCTCTCTCTTTGAGTGTCCATTCTTAAAACTCACATATGCAATTTTATTGCCATAAAAATTTTGTGTATCTAATTATAGATGACGATTTCTTTGATGAATGTTGTTATTGCAGCAGTGGTGGTGACGATAATTAACTGATTTATTTATTCTACTTCTTCAAAGTGCAATGAATGTACCATATGTATATATAGCTAGGTGATTGGTAGTTCCTCTCATTTTGGAGAAATTTACATAATAAGAATGTGTTTGGTATGGAGAAAAAAAAATTCTACAAAAATATTTTCTTGAAAAACAAGTGGGTCTACTTACTTTCTAGTGTTTGGTAAGTGTCACGACCTAGGGGTACCCCTAGATGTAACAAGGCGTATAGAACCCCCAAGGACTCCATACAAGCCACTTAGTCCTCATAACATAAGAAATCATATATTACTATAAGTGGGAAGAGCTTAACCCCAAAGTTGATTTACCGTTTTGACCCTACAATATTACTTAAATATTAATTTATTAAAAAAATATTGTTGATAATCTCAACCCTAATTTAATTCTCCAGAAACGTATAGTTTCTGTTCAGTGTCCCTCGATCAGTGTAGCAGCCTTTTTCCGACGCTCAAGTTCCATTGCTTTGATTATCAGCTGATCCAAAACCTTTTCAGATTCTTCACTCATCTATATAAATGTCTCCAGCAACATGTCATTGTCCATTAATATGTTTCTCTTTTCTGTGCCTCATTCAAATACATCAGGTAAATTTTTCTTCTCCTCTTTATTTATCAAGGGCTGCTCTGTTTTCCTATTTACTGTGTATGTCTTTATCTAGCTTATTTTGTTTCATTCTCTTTATCATGTCTCTTCTTGATATTGTTATTTCTGTGATATTGTTATTTAAGCCTAGAAGCTATAGCTAGAGGCAAATTGCATTTATGGTTTTATGAACTCTCCTTGGTTCTTGAAGCCTTTGTGTCTTGCTTCTCTTCTTGACTACCCTCAATGGCCTTTTCAACTTGGGGCTGAGCAGAGGCATCATGCTCCTTTTTCAACTCACTTTCAAACTCCTTTGCAGCCTGTATTATGAGATAGGTTAGGAATTATGAAATGCATCACCTTAACAAGATCACCTACTATAGTCTTCAAGAAAGTTGAACCAAAAGTATGATGACGAGAAGTGTCTTGAATTATTTTGAATAAGCACACAAGTGGTAATTTACTTATGTAAAGTCAATATAGATATCTTTCTATTTCAATGTACTGGCTGGCTTGTCAGCATTTACCAGTTTTCCCATTGTTTTAAGAAATTGAATGTGGTTTTTATTTGTTGGCCTTAATGTACCCAAATCGAATGGGAGTGATATATCTGTTTACTCGAGCAGATTCTTCACTAATAAGTTGCATGTATCTTTATTGGATACTTACACATACATGTATCAGATATTGCCTAGAGGAGTATATGTGATACAACATGTAGTAGGGACTTGAGAACAGGGAGAGGCTACTTACCTATGAATAGGAACCCTTTTTTTCCGATAAAGACCTGTGGATATATAGGAATAATACACATCAAATTATTTTCATAAACTTGCACTATTATATATTTTTATTTAACAACTCAAGTGTTTACAAATATTAAGTAATTTTTTCCAGTTATTTATTAGTATGGGATACACGTGCATCAATTTCAGCTCACTTATCCAACAATAAATAAACAAAGAAACAACTGAATACCCTTATCAGTACTGAATGAAGTGCTATTGTTATTTCACCTAAATTTGTTTTCTTCTTTATAAATAGCCTCTTTGTTTCCCCTGTTTTCTGTTTATTCCTTGGGAAGTTTGGAATTTGAAGTAGGCTGTTCGAACTTTCGCTTATTTTGATTTGTGGTTTTTCTAAATTGTTCAATTTTGCTTATTTTGACTGATTCGCTACCTGGTAAACAATTAAAGATTCTGTAGGCTTTAGAAATTTCAAAGGAAAACTAAAATAATTACAAAAAGATATATAGCATTTGCATTGTAACAAGTATATTTTTTTCGGATAAATTTTGTTGTTTATGAAATTCCTATGTATCCAATAACCTACAGGAATTAAATCAACAATCAGTAACCAATTCTTCCAATTGTTGTTCCCATTATAATGTGGAATAAGTTTTACCTGTGGAGCATCTCCAGTGACCCCAAAAATAATCATCATCGTCCGTTTTGAGAAAAACAAAGTTGCGCTTCATATTGATGAGAATGTCATCAGCATATACCAAGACTAGGTGGATGTTTGCCTCTTTAAGACTTTCTTTGTACTGTAACTCATAACTCTTAAGTAGTTCTCTTTGGATATTTATTGGGTATATGTCTATTTACTTTAAGGCTTTTAAAATTGAAATTTTGTTTGATTTGTCAAATAATTCATCTTTGCAAGTTCAAGGGGCATAAGTTGTTTAGGTGCTCAATTAATTGAAGAGAAAAATATAAATATTTATATGTCGGTGAGTTCCTCCATCTTTTCTCTGTATCACTCATTTTCTTGTCACTATCTTCCTTACTTGCGGAATAAATATTTGTAATAGTAATTTATAAATGCAGAGGAACAAGTTAATTTTTACTCTCGCATAATATTTTCATCACCCTATTATATTTTTGTTTTTCCTTTATTTCTTGCACACATTATATTTGTTTGTTTGCGATTTGTTTGTGGACGTGTGAGTATACAATAAATAGATTAGTTCTTATTTATTTCAACCTTGAATTACTATTAAAAATAATTGTGTTATTCATCACACATTTTGTTGTTATTTTTAAACCAACCTCTGCAATAGGCGTTTCTTCTTGCTTCACAATCTGCTATGCTTGGTCCCCAAAGCCAACAGAGACAATGATGAACTAATACTTCCTTAAAACACAGATTTATTAATACTTACATTACATTAATTTGTTTCTTTTCTATTAATTTAGATCAATTTGAAAATGCATTTACTATATCTTCATGTTATAATACTTTTAACAGGTTTCTTGCTTTCGGCACCACCAAAATTGGTAACACTTATCCACCTTGTATTACTAGCTACCATTAAAGTGATATTTATACTATTGTAAGTTGAAGTTGCTCGCTTTTACAATTAAAACATAAGAATTAGTATATGTTTGATGAATATTATTATATTCTTGAGCATCTTTTTTTGTTTCACCTTAATAATACTAATTACACAGAAATAAATCACATTTACGTCACAAATATATATTGTATTAGTGCATCCTAGCTACTACAACCATACAATGACAAGTGTGGAAGAGCTCGAGAACCAATGTCTACCTATTAGCAAGTTGAAGAAATATGCAACATAATGGGTGATTAAAGTCTTGGTCATTCGACGGAGCTTAACAAAAGAGTACAAAAATGTAAACGGTGAGGGTATTCGTTGGCAACTAATATTCGTCAACGAAGAGGTAACTGTATTTTAATATCTATTATATTCATTAATTAATATGTTGCCATCTTTTCAAATTCTAATGATTACGAGTCTTACCACAGGGAACAAAAATACAAGCAACTCTTTTCAACAAAGATGTTCATGCATGGAATAACTCGTTTCAACTTAATCAAAGTCACTACATTATAAATGGAAAGTTAAATGGAGCTAAATCAAATTTCTTATATGTGCATAAGGACCTCGAAGTAGCATTCTTGAACAACACAGAGGTCGTTGAGGACAAAAGTCAATTTAAGACTCAAAATTTTTCAAATGGATTTATTTCCTTCGATGAAACTGAAAAAATCACTAATGGGAGTTTGTTCGGTAAATTTCATTACATGTTTGTTGTGTATTACACCCATAAAGAAAATCTATATATAATTATACGTTTTCCTTTTAGATGTGGTGTGTATTTTACTCAAAGTAAAACCACTGAATGGAGAAGGACGAAGCGTAAGGCGAGAAGTAATCGTTACAAACGAAAGGTAAATATATACTTTCTATGTATCCTTCATATAAATATTTCACGTTATTTAATTTTTATCATAAACATATCTTTTTTTTTACATATATACATATGATCGCAAAGTTATGACTTTATGGGGAAACTTCGCGGAAATTGAAGGACAAATGTTACAGACCCTTGAAAGTGATAAACTAGTGCTTACCTTTTGTGATGTGAAATCCTCCATTTACCAAGGTATAAATCTCCTTAATTGATATATTTGAATCAAGTTTCAAACTACATAGAAGTATCACTGAATTAATTACTACTACCTAAATAGGGGATTTTGTCCTTTCCATGAATCCTATTAGTAGTTTGCTAATCAATCCACAATTTGAAAAAGTCAACAATCTCCAACAATGGTAAGTAACATCTTTCTTCGCACTTATTCATAGCCTCCCCACATGCTATGGCCTTGGTGTTTTTAATTCATTACTTTTAAATTACAGGAATGACAACATGAAGGCACAAAAGATTAACATAAGTCTAATGCCAAGCAAACTAATGCAAACAGCCCGTCAAGTGAAAATTACTAATATATTAAACGGTTTACTTGTCATTGTAAAGGTACTTTCCTTTGCAAAACTCAGGGTGTACTCAATTTATATGTTTAAAACATAATTAATTGATTTTCTAATTTACGTATAGGACATGTACTATAAGTTCAATGCTACGATTTTCAGCATTGACAATAACATGGACCCATGGTATTATGCTTGCAAGAAATGCTGCAAGCGAGTTACTGTTATAAAAAGTAGTACAACTTGTACCTATTGTAGGACTGAAGATATTGATTTTGAGGAAAGGCAAACTACACACATGACTATCAACAAATATTACTTACTCCACCAAATAAATGAATATAATGATTAAATATTGAAATGAGTTTAACATATACCTATGAAATAAATTAAGTCATACTGATTAAATTTTCAAATGTGTTTTAGATATCGATTAAAGATTGATGTCACTGCTGAGGATCAATTTCTAAGGATTACAATGTCTGATGCGACACAATACTATTTGAGTTGTGACGTAAAAGACTATGTTTACTCTACATCTGAAAAGGTAAATCACTTACTCTATAAAAAATCAACGCATATAAATAATGTTATCCTTTTTAATTGAAATACTAATATATAAGGTTTTCATGTTCCACAGAAAGAAGAATATGAATACTATCGCAGGTTGGTATTGAGTAAGGGAAAAGAATTTAGTATCCTTGTGAAGATTGATCGTAACTTTCCAAATGTGGAGACAAACATGAATGTGATAGCTATAAAGATACATGAGGTTCCAAAGAAATTTGCAGCAGATGAAACCAAGGTTGAAACCACAATTAAAAATCAAGGAAGCAAGAGGATCAAGAAACTTAGTGAAAATGAAAAGATGAAAGGGATAGCTATGGAGATACCTCATGTTGCAAAATATATTGCAGGTGTTGAAACGGAGATTGAAATCCCAAAAAAAAACTAAAATATAAAAGAGGACCAAGAAAGTTAATGAATCCACTGCAGAGGAACATACACTGGAAGTGACGACATATGAGGTTGGAAAGCAAAATTTACCAGATGAAAGTGAGAATGAAACCCCGATAATTCAGCTGCGAAGAAAAAGAACCAGGAAGGTTAAAGGAATAAACCTCAGGCCCCATCCGATCAAAGTAGAAAAAAATTAATACATAGTTGATTTAAACATTCGTTATGTTAAACTAGCAATGCTTACTAACTACCTAATACTAATATTTTAAGGTTACTTTACTTTTATGAACAAGCAACTTCACCTAACATAGCTTTTATTACTAACTTATTTTCTCTTGCTTCAATGAATTTGGTTAACTGCTTTGCTAAACATTCAGTGTATGCACCTTATTACTTCCAAACAGATCAACTATTGTCTTCTGCATCAATCTAAACCTTATACAAGTAAAAAGGCATCCTTGCATCCTACACTACATATTTCTTAACTATATATAGAAAAATGAACACTACAACATAATATGTGTCTATTGCATATGTATGTCAAATTAAATTACTTCAAACAGTAACAATTGTCTTTAATGATTCCTCTATGTTGTAGATCACTGCAAAAGTACAAATGCCCATTTGGACAAGACAAGAGAACTGAACACCAACAATTCAAATTTTCTCCCAACCAAATCAACAAATGATACACAACAAACATCGAGGTATATCTAATATGTTAAATACTTATCATAGTTTAAAAGTAAATCTAACCCTACTGTTCGATTCACTTCACAGTTGATAAAGGCAAATCCATTGCTTTTGGATATACCGTTGATGAGCATGCCAAAACAACAATAGATCATACACACTATACATGTTGGAACTCAAACAATCCCCCAACAAAATCAATTGTTCAAAAATGTGTGACTTGTCTCTCTTTAAGACCCACTACTTAAGTAACTTACATTTATATTTGATTTTCACAAATTAATGTTTTAAAATACACTTTTCATGTATATACTACATATACTACTCACTCTATCTTACTCTAATAGCCATTGCAAACTATTCTCTTGTCATGTCAAATCGAACAGGTGATAAAGGAAAAACCATTCCATCTACCGGTAAAGCTAATCATCATGACAACCACACAAAAAATGACATAAGTAAGACAGTAAGAATTTAGATAATCATGTCAAATTCTACATGCCCACTACTTAAGTAACTTATATTTATATTTGATTTTCACAAATTAATGTTTTTAAATGCACGTTTCATGTACATACTACATATAGTACTGACTCTATCTTACTCTAATAGCCATTGCAAACTATTGTTTTGTCATGTCAAATCCAACAGGAGATAGAGGAAAAACCATTCCATCTACCAGTAAAGCAAATCATCATGACAACCACACAAAAAATGATATAACCAAGACATGTAAGAACTTAGATAATTATGTCAAATTCTACATACATGAGTAGTTCGTATAGGGTGAACACATTTGCATACAGACATACATACGTATTACATGCTTTGACTAAATGTATAAAATGTTCTTCCTCTTATAAAGAAAAAGGAATTGCAAAGCGCATTGCGAAAGGTGGAAAAATATATGTTAGCAAGCCAAACAATAGCTCATTTACAAGATGGGCATCCACATTTGAAGAAGTAACCTAAAATAAATTGGCTATTTAGAGCATTATCTGAAGAGTGTGAAGGTGGAGGTACATTGGAAAAAAACCAATTCATATCATATATAACTTGAACATTCAATACTTTTAAGAATATGTACTTTTAACATATTTCTCCCACCATATTTATATATGTAGGAGCTGTTGCTTACAACTTATCTTTATCATATCTTCACGTGCTAAAAACCGTCCCGGACTGTATTTATTGTTCTGCAAAAAGATTTGAACATGAACCTCCAACATTCTATTGTGCAAGTGGATATATAAAATTAGCAACCACTGAAGCTCCGTCAGAACTATATGAAATGTTTGTGGCTTCTACTGCAAACGCTATAGACTTTCGCAAAAATATTTGTGCATATGATAGCATCTTTGCTTTTACATCTTTTGGTGTTAACCTTGATAAGGAAATAACATCTGCAAGAAAAGGAGTGTACACATTCAGAGCACAAGGTCAATTTTATCACGATCTACCACCATTGGTGCCACGTGATATCAATCCCTGTTAGGTCCAACTACACTTCTTTGATACAGACAACGAGTTGACCAATAGGATATCAAAGGTGAAAGAAGGAATATTGTCAGACAAAATTACAAAAAAAAAAATCAAACAACTAATGGAGGGAAACCCATATGCGCAAATATTTTGCCAACTAAAAGACCAATCAAGTTTCCACAATTTCCAACTTCGCATTGCTGCTAATGCCTCTTTGGATCAACGAGTGTACAACACACCCTCTATAAATCAAGTTGCAGCAATTTGGATAGATGGAAACAATCCAAATATACCTTTTGAGCGAGAAATAATTGTTCATGAACATTCAGGGAACAAACATAGAGTCAAACACTATTTCGGTTGTTATGACCCTCTTCAATATCATTTTCTCTTCCCAAGAGGTGAAGGCAGATGCCATCAACGAATAAGAAAACAACACAAAATACAACCTCACACAAGAAGTGGCCACTCCCCAACATTCATATCAGCTGATGCAGTGTTAGCCAACGAGGATCAAGGTAACGTGTATCACCTTCCACCCTCTTATAGTAAAAATTTACTCACATTCTTTACAAGTTAGATATTGAAAAAAACAAATACACAATATAGGATAATGATAAAAAATCATGTAAGTATTTTACCAATGAAGGTTAGTACGAACAACATATTAGGATTAACACTTGTTACATGAGAAATAGGACTAACTAAAATTTACTTAAATACCACCAAATATTAATTACCTCCCCACATGATCTTTATAGTTTTAGTTTTCCCAAACTTATGTGAATACAATCATCTTACATTAGTTTCCTTTCTAGATATATGGTAAATTACACTTACTTATCAAATTTAAATAAAATAGACAAAAATGTCACTTTTTAAGATGCATTTCAAAAACAATATTACAATAGTTTTCCTCACATTAAATATTACGAACACTATTTTCCTATATCCAAATGCTGATACCAGTAAGGTACAAAATCCAACTATTTTTCGTCAATTACTCCTATTAAACATTATTTTACATTGAAGTCAATCCAAAGACGTAGTATCCATAACACATTAAAAAGGAACATCAGAGAATAGGACATATCTTTAAAACTATCATACAATACACTTTTCATTTATACCAATATTGTAAGTAACATAAAATATAACTAATACCTATGTGATTTCTAACACTTGTAGATGTCCGCCGTGAGACAAAAGGAGATGTTTCTTGTAGAGAGTACTATTGTTATAAACTACAACTACGAGAAACAGAGAGGTCAGTATTACTGCTATGTGGAAGATTACTGCAACAATTGGAAACAACAAGGCTAGAATATTTCAGAAACGAACAATCAAATTTTAGAAGAGAGGTTTATCAAGGTATCGTTGATATTGTCAGCGCGAGAGAATACAGGGGAGATAGAATTGGGCAAAGAATACTACTTCCATCATCTTTTATTGGGGGTCCACGAGATATGAGAAGACGATATATGGATGCAATGGCTTTGGTACAACATTTTGGAAGGCCAGATCTATTCATAACAATGACGTGTAATCCTGACTGGATTGACATCCAAAGAGAACTGTGCCCCAGACAAATTCCTCAAGATGGGCTTGACTTGGTAACAAGAGTATTCCGACCTAAGTTGCAGGATCTAAAAGACCAAAATTTTAAGAAAGAAATATTTGGAATTGTAGTTGCTCATGTATTCGTGGTAGAATTCCAAAAATGAGGACTAGTACACATACACCTCCTTGTCATATTAAAAGAAGGGCACAAGATGAAATTAGGAGATCAGTACGATAAGTTTATCTCAACAAAGATTCCAGATAAATGTTAGTATCCCATCTTGCATGAATTAGTGCTCAGACATATGATGCATGGTCCATGTGGAAACAAACGACCAACAAACACGTGCATGCAAAATGGACAATGTAAATATCATTATCCTAGTCCATACAACAACAAATCAATTCAAGCAAAGGACGGATATCCAATTTATAAAAGAAGAAGGGATGGAAGGATAGAGAGTTTTGTGAAAGGAATATGACTAATCAATAGGTGGTACCTTATATCCCTTATCTGCTCACAAGATACAATTGTCATATTAATGTTGAGGTCTGCTCAAAGTCAAAGCAATAGAGTATCTATACCAATATATATATAAAGGTCATGATCGGTGTGCTGTTTATGTTCAGTCTGATGATGGTGAAAAAGTTATTGACGAGATTCAAACTTTCCAAGATGCACGGTGGGTTTCACCGCCCGAAGCACTATAGAGAATATATGAATTCAACTTGAGTGAAATGCAACCTCCAGTCATCAACCTTCAACTGCATCTTCCAGTAAAACATTCAGGTACACATATTAATGCATAACAAAACACAATTTCTTTAAAATACTAAATATATTAGTCACAATACAAATACTAACTCTAACTGAGCTCACAATATTTTACTGGAAGAAGCAAAATTTACAAAATACCTTTGCCTGGGATGGTGTCAAGCAAACAATGTTGACCAAGTATTTCAGGATGTGCTCAATTGACATTGAAGCACGAGCATACCTTTATAGAGAATTTCCTAAGTATTATGTTTGGAATCCCAAGGGAAAGATTTGGACAAAAAGGAAAACAAGATCTGTAATTGGTCGCATTGCAATTGGTAAGGCAAATGTAGTAAACTATAACTTCATACAGATCGATAATTGTTAAACTTATTACTAAATATTCGTTAAATTGTACAGCTAATCCTCGAGAAGTGGAAATGTATTATGAGAGGTTATTACTAAACCATGTAAGAGGACCATTGTTATTCAATGACTTACTCACTGTCAACGGCAGGCAATGTGATACTTTCAAAGAAGCAGCCAGAGAAAGAGGGTTACTAGAGTCCGACAACTGTATATCAATTTGTGTTTAGGAGAGGCTTTTATCTTCAAAATGTCTTCAGCTCTCCGAATTTTGTTTGCTACAATTTTGGTTCATTGTAACCCAATGGATATTAGAAAAATCTGGGATACTTATTATGAGGATATGTCTGAGGACTTCAGCAGGTTATAAGGCAACTCACACAATACTATGTGTACCCTTAATAGTATTAATCACTATTTGGAAAGTATGGGCAAAATCATAGACATATATGACATTCCTCAACTAGATCACAAAACGCTCAAAGGTTGTCCATCGGAATGTAGAGAAATAAATGAAGAACTTTTCGTGCAAATACCTTCAAAAGATTTTGATGCACAATCACAATTAAATCCAGAACAAGAGCAGGCTTTTACAAAAATAGTGCAAACAATTGATACTAGAACAACTGGAATATTCTTTGTGGATGGACCTGGGGGAACTGGAAAAATATACCTATATCGTGCATTGCTTGCCAATGTTAGATCAAGAGGTATGATAGTTTTGGCTACAGCAACCAGTGGAGTAGCAACTTCAATTTTACCGAGAGGACATACAGCACACTCGAGGTTTGAGATCCCCCTACAAACAAATGAGTCGACTATGACAAATATGTCAAAACAAAGTGGTGTTGCCAAATTGATTAGAAAAGCAGAAGTGATTATATGGGATGAAGCCCCAATGGCAAAGAGACAAACAATAGAAACAGTCGACAGGAGCTTTAGATATAATGGACATCGATAAACCATTTGGTGGAAAAGTCATGGTTTTTGGAGGAAATTTTCGTCAGGTGTAGTTCCAAAATCAACTAGAGCAGAAATTGTAAATGCAAGCTTGGTGAAATCATATCTCTGGCCTTTGATGGAGAAGATTCAATTTACGAGAAATATGAGATAAAGAACGGATCCAACATTTAGTGAGTTCTTACTTCGCGTGGGTAACGGAGATGAACCAACAATAAGAGCTATTTTAATCCTTCTTCCAGAACAATTAACTATCAAGCATTGTAGGGATGAAATTCCAGAAGAATCTATAATAAAAGAGATATTTCCAAACCTACAAGAAAATGCTACTAGGTCAACATATGTCACCAAACGAGCTATCTTAGCAAGCAGAAATGACTATGTGGACAATCTTAATGACAAGTTAATATCCATGTTCCCAGGTGAAAGCAAGACGTTCAATAGCTTTGACTCGGCAGAAGATGACACCAACAACTATTACCAAGAAGAATATATAAATACTTTAACACCAAACGAACTACCGCCACATAGGTATTGCAGAAAATACATTATGAATTACAATCATGAAGAGGCGGTAACAAAAATCAATATGGATATATTTTGACATATCTTATTAAATGCAGGTTAGAATTAAAGGAAAATGCACCCATCATGCTATTGACGAATTTAGACCCTTCAAATGACATATGCAATGGCACCTGAATTATATGTCGTGGCTTTGCCCATAATGTCTTGCATGCCGAAATATCAAGTGGTCATTGTGCAACAAAGCATGTGTTTCTTCCCAGAATTCAATTGTCACCACCAGAAATTGAAGGCTATCCATTTAAATTTATTCGAAAGCAATTTCCAGTACGTATTTGCTTTGCAATGACTATAAATAAAGCGCAAGCTCAAACAATTCAAAACGTTGGTTTGTATTTACCCCAACATGTTTTCTCACATGGTCAGTTGTATACGTTGTGCTCTCAAGAGGGATATCTATGTCCACAACAAAAGTACTTGTCCTAACAGGGCAACCCA
The DNA here is from genome assembly GCF_000226075.1 of Solanum tuberosum. Taxonomy (NCBI): domain Eukaryota; kingdom Viridiplantae; phylum Streptophyta; class Magnoliopsida; order Solanales; family Solanaceae; genus Solanum; species Solanum tuberosum. The sequence continues at coordinate 284,750 of NW_006239400.1, forward strand.
AATGCCAAAATGGGACATACACAAAGAACATCGTCTATAAAGAAGTTTTAGGTACGATAACCTCATATACATATATGTCCATTGTAACCTAGATAGTTAACTCTTTACAAATCGTGGAGTCCTAACAATATTACATTGCTTCATATCTCAGGTTTAGAAGACACAGACACACCTATGCAGACATAATTGATTTTTCATCGACCCATACTCCTCAATGTGTTTATGTCATATTCATGATAATTGTTTGAGTCCCTCAATCCTCTCACATAAATTGTGACATTTAACCAAATATTGTATGGTTTCATGTTTAAGTTTCTTGTTTGTTGATATTGTATTGCATTCTAATGTTTTAATATTATTATTATTCATAATTTACAGTACTTTCATGCTTCATATTAAGTTGATGTTGACATTCATAATTTAGCACATAAATATCCTACATATTATGAAATGCATCAATTAAATCTTTATCCCTTTAAAAGATCAATAATAACTTATGCACCCATGAAAAGACTATTTAACACAATGTACACTTCTACTACATCAATAGTATTGTACGCACTCATGAAAACACAACTTTAAAAATGTCTCTCGATAGAGAACGAGACAACTTAGCATGGCTCACACGTGCAACGCACGTGCCCATGACTAGTAGAACAATAAGAGTAAAAAATATTTCAAGTCTTAAAAAGTTTTTCATAAAAGAAAGCGGAAGTCTAGACACCTGTCTCATCATAGCCATCTATTACAATATTGAATGAAATTGGGCCTATCCCATACATCATGTCCAAAAGTAGAAATACAACAAAATGGAAACTAAACAATAACTCCATCCACGAAGCATGAGGACTCACCAAAGCTCGGAATCTCAAGATCAACACCTAGCCATGAAACTGACCCTGACTGTCGGACCCTACATTTGGAAAAAATGTAGGCAGGAGTATGTGTGTAACGACCCTAAAAATGAACTAGTAAAACTAGAGCCTCACATGTGAGTTTGGAGTTGAGAACTTGATGAAATGATGAGAAATGACTGTGACGTCCGGAAACTAGTCATTTGAACTAGTGAGTTGTAAGAGTCAACTTTAAATGGTCATATCTTTTAGCTCAAAATGAATTAGGTGGACCTTTACCTATCCAATTAAAGGTCTCTGAGTTCTCTTTCCAACGCCACTGAGTTTTCCCAATTTTGACCTTGGAGTAAAACGTTATGCCCGAAATAGTGAATCACTGTCCAAAAGGACGAGTTTAGACGGGTTTTAGTGAACACTTTTAAGTTTAACTTTGTGGGTCCTTAATTCTTTTCCTAAGTTGAGTTCTTATTATTCTTTGCCTTTCCTGGCAAC
>NW_006239400.1:286476-301713 GCF_000226075.1 Solanum tuberosum
GGAATGGTGATTGTGGCTTTGGAAAAGGGTAAGTTGTCCTAACTTCATTGTTAATGTAGAATTGATATAGAATTGTGATAGATTGATGTGTGATCCACTTATGGTGGAGGTGGTTACTTATTGAATGTATTATGATTATGGCCTTGAAGGCATTATATGAGGAATTGAAGTGTTGACATGATAGCATATATGTGAATGTGATGTAAAGGGGTTGAATGAGAATCTAATGAAGTAAAGGTAATCATGTAGTCATAATTGTTAACTTGCTTAACATAAATTGTGATCGTAATTTAAGGGATTGTGATGGGGTGTGTAGGTAATATTCTAATTGGAATTATATAACTTTAAAATGAGATGAGGGATATATAGGTGTATATGTATGCATTTTGGGCAGCACCTTTGAAGGACAGCTGCCCAAGGGATAAACATCACTTGTTTGACTATATATTTTCACCCCTCCTTTAGTAATTTCGTTTTCCTCAAGCCTTAGAACCTTAGAAACATATCTAAACAGAGTGTTCTTCAAAATCATAAGAAAAACTTGGCCCTTTTGGCTGGAATTCGAGAACACACACTTGTTGGTAAGTGTCGAAATTTGTTTCTGAGCTGGGTAGTGTTTGGTATTTTATGCATATCTCTCGCTCTAAAACTTAGTTTACAGTGAGTAAATATTATTTGGAAAGCTAATTCGTAGACCTACAACTCTTATGTTTATGTCAAACTCTGATTCAGCTGTTATAGACTCGAAATATGGGACGCAACATAGAACAAGTTCTGTCCAGATTTTGGAATTACAAATTCTGTATAAACAGTTGTTAGCGTTTTTGACTATATCTTGTTGTACAAAATACATTTTGCGGTGATTCTTGTTTGTTTGCAACCCTAAAGATGTATCTACATATTTCATGAAGGTTATAAAGTCTAGTTTTGTTGTTTTCTGTTTCAAATCTAAGTTGCGACATGAGGTACTAGGCTGGCCAGAATCACTATTTTGGGAGCATAGTTGTATTTGTACATGTTAGGCTTACTTGTGTGATGATCCTATTTTACGTCAACATTACTGAGCTAATAGAAGTTTTACGTCAACATTATTGAGCTAATAGAAGTTAAAGAAGTTATTTAATTGTATATTTAAGGTTGTGTATGGTGAACAAGTTGAGGACCTTGAAACGTTGGTTGGTCTACGGTCTGAACTCGCGAAGTTGTGTTGGACTGTTTCTTTGCTAAAGCACTGAGATTTGTGTATAAACTTGTACTTGCACTCTTTTAACTGCGGGAATATTTGAAATTTGATCTTGGTACCTTGGCTACCTCTTGTCACTTTGCATTGTCATGTTGGTATCCTTTAAGACGTTAAAGACGTTCATGTAACTCGTCCACTTGTACAGACTGTTTGATCACCTAGCACTCTTGTTGGGACCTTGTCCTTCTTGTGGTTGTGACTTTGTCACTCTTGGCATGCCTCTTGATTCAGATCAGTTGCCATCTTGACTCTGGATTTTTAGTCCGTCTTATGAATGGAAGTTGTCCATTTTCAGTACGAATTAGAAAGCCATTTTTAATATGGTTCTTGGTTCTCTTGATTATTGGGCTTTGACCCTTCTTGATACAGGGCGTCGACCCTTTTTGATACTTGCTTGTGCTTGGTGTGACGACATTATGTATATATTAGGCGAGCCTTGTTATTGAATCTCTTGGAAATTGGTGCTATGAGCATTCTTGACACTGGGATCTTTAAATATAGAACTTGATGCCCTTCATGTGAACTCTAGTTACTTGATAAGTTCTACACCGTGTACGTAGTAGTATGGTATGTTATCTACAATGTTATCTACATATGGCACGAGTAGCCTTCGAAGGTGCTAATGTGAGTTCTCTAAGTCTATATGACTAAAGTGAGAAGTACCCTAAATGCATGAATGTGTCCTAAATGACTTTAAAGAAGAATGTTGACTTATTGTATAAATGATTTGTTAAATGAATCGCATATATTAATGAAGTGAGTTACTTAGTATGTTACCTTGAAGCATGATGGTTCTTGTCTATAGTAGCCTTGAGGAACACTTAGGTTTGTATGAAGAGGTTGTATGGGCGGCCACTTCATGCCTCACTCAAGTGTGTCTTAGGGTAACTTTAGATAAGGGTCCTTGGATGAAGAAATGAGTTACGTGGTGAAAATGTTGAGTACGTCTATAATGTGGTTAATGTCTTATATGTTGGTTATGTTCTAATTTGTCAATGTTCGTGAAGTTTTACTAAAATGGCATAAGGCATGACTTTCAACCAAATGTCCTTTTTAGCATGTTTTTGCATGGTTTCCATACTTTGTACTTAATTGTACTAACCACTTTCTTTCCCTTTTGACTAAAGTGTAGAGATTTGGAGATGTTGATATTCCATGGTTGATGGATAGGTTTCTAAGGTGTTTGAAGATGAAGACTTGGTGAGTCCTCATAGATTCGAGGACAATAACCAACATGTTTCTTTATGTCTTGTAGTTTGTTATAGTTTTGAGTGGGCTTAGTCCCAATGTTGTATTCACGTATTAGATGGTTTTGAGACATAGTGTATAAAGTCTAGAAAGTCTTCCGCTTGCTTTTTAATGAAAGTATCTTCGTGTGTGAAGAAAGTTTTAAATTCTTCTCTATATTTTTTTTTAAGAATCGTATGCAATGAATGATCCATGAGGCTTGTATTTGACCTCTTCGAGGTCGAATACACCGGTTACGACTAGCGGGTGCTCTCGGGTCGTGACAATGTGTTAGTACAAAAATGCACTAAGTATGATAACTATGCATAAAAAACATTAAAACATGCTAAAAGGGACGTTTCATTTCATGACATGCAATTCACCAAGCTTAAACATCATAGAAGAGGTTAGAAATCATAAGTCATACAACATGGCCAATGTAAGTCAACAGCATCTTGAAAACCTTTAAACTCATAAACAATACGTCATGTAGTAACCTTAGTTCATTATTCATGTTCTTGTTGTGGAATAAGCCTTAACCAACATGAGACCATGTGAGCTATAACATAATCACCTGGTCTTACCCACACCGAAAATGGTTGTCCTACTTGCCTAAGGTAGAACCGTGATTTGTTAGCTTAGGTGAATCCACTAGCTAAATATCCTATGAGGGCACGTAGTTTATGGGATAAGGAGATTGTTACTAGAAACCCGGAGCCCTTTCTATCGGGGGAGCTTCTATCTCAAGAGATTGCTTCTAGAAACCCGAACTTTCTATCGCTAGAGATTCCATCTCATATTCAATATCCACTCAGTGCTAAGCATTAATCCCACAGAGTACTTATTAAGTCTTAACTTGATTCATGTCTTATGGAAGGATGTCCTTGACAATCAATCCAAAAGAGGTCATTGGGATAACTATTAGATCATGCGTGAGAAAAACCTTTCACCGTCCATGTCCACTTGTAAGTATTAGATTCAATTAGGTGAGAAAGCCTTTCAACCTTAGAATCGTCATTATGTGATAAAACCTTTCACATCATGTTCATTATGTGTTCATGAGAATAGCCTTTCAATCAACACAACAACATCATCAAAATCATAGACAATTTACTCTCAAGCATCAGGAAAGCATTTACATAAATTTCATAATAAAATGCATAATCTTATAAAATTACCCTTTCAAGGTTCAAGACCTACTTTCAACCATCACATCTAGAATTCAAGTATTAGACATGGATTTCATTATAATTCATATGATTCTATCACTTCATGCATTAATTCATCAAATTCACCTTTCATCAACAAAGACCCACATTATAAGATCAAAACTGAGAAATATGGGAATTACATGGGTTCTTGGAGATACATCATAAAAACCATAGGAAATCATCAATTAATGCTTATACTAACATAATTCAACCATTAAAATCAAGTTTGAAAGGAACCCATGACTTTTGAATCAAACCCTAACAATAGGGGATTTCTATCTTTCTTTTGAAATTGAATTTTGAAGGAACTTCATGGATGGAAGATATCCATGGATAAAAGCTATCATACCTTAACAACAAAGCCCAATGCTAAGCTTCAATGGAGGAACTGAACCTTGATCTTGATCCTAGTTGAAATTCCTTCTTCTCCTAGTTTCTAGAGAGAGAAATATTTGAGAGGAGGAATTTGGGGATCTAATTTGGGATTTTGGGAAATAATGACTTGAGTGGAGTGTTTAAAGGGTTAAAATGACTTATATAGGTGTCCTAGGGTTAAAAAAAATACATAGCTTAAGTCTAATTAAAATCGGAAAAGACTAGTTTAGCCCCCACTTGCCAGTGTACAACCTCACTTCACGAGGGGCTCCACGAGCCGTGGTCCTCACCAAGAACTGTGGTCCCCTCCGTGGTGATGGACCAGTAGCTTGGTCAACCTTACCTCCACCCCTAAAATCTAAGGCAGGCTAACGACACCTCCCATGAGCCGTGGTGGCCTTCACCAGCCGTCAAGGCTCTCGTGGTGAGAGTCTCCTCTTGGGGCAGTGTAGCCTTGCTACTGCCTCAACTTCACGAGCCTTCCCACGTGTCGTGGTCATCACCACGAGCCGTGAAGTGGCTCGTGTGGAGGAAGCTGTTTTGGGCAGCTTGAGGAGGCTACTGCCTATCCTACCACGAGCAGCCCCTTGAGGCGTGGTCCTCATCACGAGCTGTGGTGGTGGTTGTGATTGCTTGGGCAGTGTCTAGGGGAGATTGGACTGCCCTGGTCCTCTCTCTTAGCCCTTGCCCTCTTCAATGGTTCTAACCCTCACGTTTAGCTCTAGTTTAGCCTACTAGTTTCCGGGATGTCACATTATCTCCCCCTTGGGAATATTCATCCTCGAATGACGCTCTAGACACTTTATGGAAGTCAAGACTCAAGACTAGCATCCCATCATGCATGCAACATTATAACAATGCACAAAACGAAGGAGGAAACATCACTCCAAACTAAACATATTCAATGCATCGCAAGGAAGTAGGAACTACATCTAACAACCCATTATGCATGAAACATTTCAAATTTCTCATATTTTAAGGAGGAAGTTCCTTCTCCGAGCTCAAAGCATGCTCAACACAATCTCGCAGAGTCGATATGCAATTTACTCTCAAAAAGCATAACTAAAGCGTGTTCAACAATCCATCTCATGAAACATAAAGGCAACTTATACTTAATGCGCAACAACATGAGGAAAACCAATCACATAACTCATTTTCTTTTAAAACATAAGCTTTCATGAACATGCATAACTTAAGGAGATCATGGAACACATACAACACACATGACTCCAAACATAAAACAAATTGAGAGGAACTCATTACCTAAAGCTAGATTAGGAGTAGAAGGAAAGAGATGAGGATGTCAGGACATCATATTTGCCTCGGCCTCCCAAGTAGCACCCTCAACTAAATGATTCCTCCATAACACCTTTACGAAAGCAACATCCTTATTCCATAACTTCTTAACTTGCCGGTCCAAAATCTCATCTGGAACTTCCTCATAAGTGAGACTTTCATCAACTCCCAACCCTTCTAGGGGAATTATGGATGTCGGATCTCCAACACACTTTTTAAGCATAGAGACATGGAAAACCGGATGCACCGATGCTAACTCATTTGGCAAATCTAACTTATAGGCAACCTTACCAATACGCCTCAAAAATTAATATGGGTCTACGTACCGTCGACTAAGCTTCCCTTTCTTACCAAACCTCATTGCCCCCTTCATAGGTGAGATTTTCAAGTAAACCCAATCATGAACATCGAACTCAAGATCCCTTCTTCTAACATCAACATAAGACTTTTGTCGACTTTGAGCTGTTTTCAACCTCTTTCTAATGAGCCGAACTTTCTCAATAGCTTCATAAACTAGCTCGGGACCTATCAACGCAACTTCACCTACATTAAACCATCCTATAGGAGATATACACCGCCTAGCATAGAAAGCCTCAAACTGAGTCATACCTATGCTTGAATGATAACTATTATTATAGGAAAATTCAATCAATGGCAAATAGTCATCCCAATTACCCTTAAAGTCCATCACACAAGCCCTTAACATGTCTTCCAAAGTTGGCTAGTACGCTCCACTTGCCCATCGGTTTAGGGATGAAAAGTCGTGCTAAGCTTAACCTTGGTACCAAGACCCTTTTGGAATGACTTCCAAAATTGAGAAGTGAATTGGGTACCACGATCGGAAATGATAGACAAAGGCACTCCATGCAATTTTACCAAATATCTCAAGTGCATCTTGGCATAGTCCTCCACCGAATAAGAACCTTGACGTGAAGAAAATGAGCTAACTTCGTCATCCAATCTACTATCACCCAAATAAAGTCATGTTGTCACCGAGTGCGAGGCAAACCAACTATAAAGTCCATATTCAAGTCTTCCCACTTCCAAGTAGGAATAGCAATGTCTTGGGACAAACCTCCCGGCCTTTGGTGCTCAACTTTCACTTGTTGACAATTAGGACACTTAGCCACAAATTCCGCAATATCTTTCTTCATCCCATTCCACCAATAGACTTCATGTAGATCACGATACATCTTGGTGGCTCCCGGGTGAATAGAATACTGAGAACTATGGGCTTCCTCTAGGATTTGTTCCCTCAAGTCATCTACATTCGAAACACATAAACAACCTTGATACCTAAGCACACCATCTCTTACTTGGGAGAAAGCCTCAACGAACTTATTAAGCACCGCTTCTTTCAACTCAACCAAAATAGGATTAAGACTTTTCTTAACCTTCACATCCATCACAAAGGATGATTCAGAACCATTATGGACCATGACACCACCCTTGGTGGAGTCCACTAATTGAACACCTAAACGGGCCAACCTATGAACTTCTTGAACCAGCTCTTTCTTTTCTTCATCTACATGAGCCACACTACCCATTGACAATCGACTAAGAGCATTCGCGACCACATTGGCTTTATCGGGGTGATAAAGAACACTCATGTCATAATCTTTCAAAAGTTCTAACCACCTCTTTTGGCGACAGTTCAAGTCCTTTTGACTGAACACATATTGTAGACTTTTATGATCGGTGAAAACATCAACATGAACCTCATATAAAGAATACCTCCATATTTTTTAGGCAAACACAACCGCCGCTAGCTCAAGGTCATGGGTAGGATAATTTTTCTCATGGACTTTAAGTTGTCTTGAAGCATAGACAATCACCTTATCATTTTACATAAGCACACATCCCAACCCAACTCTAGAGGCATCACAATACATCACAAAACCATATGTACCTTCCGGTAAGGTCAACACCGGAGCGGAAGTAAGTCTATCTTTCAACTCTTGGAAACTTTTCTCACAACCTTCTGACCACACGAACTTAGACTTCTTTTGAGTCAAAGTCGTCAAAGGAGAAGCAATGGAAGAAAATCCCTCAACAAACCTTCTATAGTAACCGGCCAAACCCAAAAAGCTTCTAATGTCCGAGGGAGATAGAGGTCTAGGCCAACTATTGACCGCATCCGTCTTCGTGGGATCTACCTCAATACCCTTACTTAACACAATATGACCAAGGAAATCTACGGACCTTAACAAAAATTCACACTTGCTAAACTTTGCAAAGAGTTGTTGGTCCTTAAGAATTTGAAACACAATCCTCAAATGGTCAATATGCTCATCCTCACTCCTTGAATAGATCAAAATATCATCAATAAACACAATCACAAACATATTAAGGTATTGTCTAAACACCCTATTAATCAAATCCATAAATGTCGTTGGAGCATTAGTTAACCCAAACGACATTACCAAGAACTCATAATGACCATGCCGGGTTCTAAAAGTCGTCTTTGGAATATAATCCCCTCTCACCCTCAATTGGTGATAACCCAAATGAAGATCAATCTTAGAGAAATAACTAGCCCCTTGAAATTGGTCAAACAACTCATCTATACTTGGAAGAGGATACTTATTCTTGATGGTCACTTTATTCAATTAATGATAATCAATACACATTCAAAGAGACATATCCTTCTTCCTAACAAACAACGCGGGGGCACCCCATGGAGAGATACTCGATTGGATGAAACCCTTATCCAACAAATCCTTTAGTTGCTCTTTCAACTCTTTTAACTCCGCCGGAGCCGTTCTATAAGGAGGAATAGAGATAGGTTGCATATCCGGGAGAAAATCAATACTGAAGTCTATTTCCCACTCGGGAGGAATACTAGGTAAATCATCGGGGAATACTTCAGAAAACTCATTAGTTATAGGCACCGACTCAGGAGTAGGGATTTCAGAATCTACATCCCTCACCCTAACAAAATGATAGATACAACCCTTAGAGATCATTTTCCTAGCTTTAAGATAAGACACTAATTGACCTCTAGGCATAGAATTTCCCCCTTTCACTCTAGGATAGGATCATTTGGGAATTGAAATCTAACCACTCGAGTTCTACAATCAATAGAGGTATAACATGCATGCAACCAATCCATACCAAGAATCACATCAAAGTCCAGCATTTCAAGCTCTACCAAGTCAACAAGAATAACTCTATATGATAAGGAAACGGGACACTTTCTATAGACCCTTTTAGCCACCACAGAATCACCAACAGGAGTAGAGACAGAAAAATGTTCTAATAATACTTCTAGAGAAACACCAAACCTCATCGCCACATATGGCGTCACAAAAGATAAAGTAGCATCGGGTTCAAGAAAATCATATACATCAATTTGATAAACCTTTAACATACCGGTAACTACAACTGGAGAAATCTCTTGGTTACCTCTGTTTTGGAGAGCATAGAAGCAATTTTGCTTCGAAGCAGTGGAATTCGAACCACTAGGAAGAGCTTGATTTCCCTCTCTTCCTTTAGCTGTAAGTGTTGGGAAATTCCTCAATTGGTGACCACTCTTACCAAAACCAAAACAAAAATTCGTGTCGGCTAGGCACTTCCCATCATGTTTCTTCCCACACTTCACACAAGTAGGCCTAGCCAAAGAGGACCCACATCCATTCCCTCCTTGAAGTTTAGGGTTAGACACCCTATCCTTATTAAACCTAAGAAGAGCATTTGAGGAGCCTTGACCAGAAAACCTTTGTCGAAATTTAGGACGACCATGTCTATCGGATCTAGCATTTAAGAAATTTCCATCTCCGGTCCTAGCCCTATTTACCTCCCTAGATTTTTTCTTGAGTTTCTCCTCCTTAATTTGTTGTGCATTGACCATGAGACGAGAGATGTCCATGTCACCAATGAGCATGGTGAAACGACACTCTTTAACCACTATATCGGATATACCCGTCACAAACTTATTCATCCTAGTCCTAGAATCCGCAACCATCGTTGGAGCATGGTACGACATTCTTTAACCACTATATCGGATATACCCGTCACAAACTTATTCATCCTAGCCCTAGAATCCGCAACCATCGTTGGAGCATACTTAGACAATTGAGTGAACTTTAGGGCATACTCTTTCACGCTCATACTTCCTTGACGAAGGTTAATGAACTCTTGCACCTTTGCTTCCCTCATCTCAAGGGAAAATAACCTATCAAGAAATGCTGATTTAAACACTTCCCACTCTACGGGACCCGCTCCTACCGGTGTTGCCTCTTTCCATTCGTCATACCACACTTGAGAAACACCCTTCAATTGGTAAGCGTCCAATTCCGCCTTTACTACCAGAGTCACCCTCATAATAGCAGGTACCTTATAGACCTCATCGACAAACTCTTGAGGGTCTTTCTCAACTTTGGAGCCATAAAATTTTGGAGGGTTTATCCTCATAAAATCCCTCACTCTCGAAGTGGTCGTACCCATAATTGGGTTCACAGGAGCTACCACCTCTCTATTAGATTTTGTCGTCATGGCTTGGGCAAAAATTTGAAAAGTCGACCTAAACTCTGCATTTGTAACATTTTTAGCCAAAGGATCTATCGGAGCTTGGGGAGGAGCTCATTAATCCACATTGTCACCCTTCATCCTTCTAGCATAAGCCCTTCTAGTAGTCATATCCTGAAGAACATAGGGCAGGGATTAGGAGAGAGATCTTATAGAGTTAAACTCTATGGCACGACTTAAGAGTAATGAAGAAGTGAAGTTTCCTAATCATTTTGTAGCCTCTTATTCATAAATGTGGCGCGCTTTACACTCAAGAAAAAGACTCTACTAGACATAGCTTATGAGACATCATCCTAGGATCATTCTAAACCTTGTGCTTTGATACCAAGTTTGTCAGGACCCAGGGATACCCCCTAGATGTAACAAGGCGTATAGAACCTCGAAGGACTCCATACAAGCCACCTAGTCCTCATAACATAAGAAATAGAACAATAAGAGTAAAACATATTTCAAGTCTTAAAAAGTTTTTCTGTAACACCCCGTATGTGAAAGAGGGAAGTTTAGCAAAATTTTAGAATTTCCAGGTTTCACCCACGAAGGCCAACAACACCCTATGGTTAGACCCATGCCCCATAGGTGAGCCTCGTAGATGGGCACCATGGAAATCTGCCTAAGGCAGTAACCACAGCCAGGACCCACGCCCCGTGGATGGGTCTACGATCTGTGATTGGGCACCATAGGTCCAAGGCCCAATTTACAGAGTCTCTGACCATGAACCACGATCGACCAGGATGGACCTAGGTCCATCTACGGCCCTTCAATGTGGTCTCGTGGGTCAAGTTAGGGATGGTTAGTTAGGGGAACTTTGGGACTTTTCGAATTTAATTAGACTTAAGTGGTATCTTTTTATCCTAGCCTAAACCACCTATATAAGAACTTTAGACCCCTAAACACATTCATCCTAAGTCATTATTTCAAAACCCCAAAGAAATCCCAAAACTCCTCTCTCAAATAATTCTCTCTCTCTAGAAAGTTGAAGAAGAAGAAGAGGATTCAAGCTAGGTCAAGTCAAGTCTCCATTCTTCCAAGTTTTGTGGGCTTTGTAACCAAGGTATGATGGCTTATTCATCCATGGAGTCCCCTAGAATTCCACAATTTGAAGAAGAATTCCCCAATTCTAGTTAGGGTTTCTTCCAATGTTGTGGGTTATGATGAATGTTGATCCAATTGAGTGGATTAAGATTGTTTATGGTAGAATTGCATGATTATAGGATGAATTTACATGTACCCATGCCTAATCCTTGTTTCTAACCTAGAATTGATGAAATTGGGATTTATGCCATGAAAGGGGAAATTAAGGATTTAGATGTAATCTTCTAGGATTGACGAGATACTTTGTAGAGTGCTTGAGATTGAAGCATATAGCTATGAATTTCTTAAGAGTAAAGCTTATAGACATAAATTGATTTAAGATCAAGTATGTATGATGAATTATGATTTAGTAATGCTTGAGATTGAGCCTATATGATGATATATGATTAGAATTTCTTAAGAATGAAGCATGTGATTAGAATGTCTTGAGATCTAGACATATGTGATGATTATGAGAAGAATTTCTTTGAGAGTAAGACTTGTAGTTAGGAATGTTGGTTTCTAGGGCTTTGAGAGTGAAGCTTATATGATGAATGTAGATTGTAGATAGGATTGTTGTGGAAGGATCTACCCACATGATCTATCTTATGAATGTATGCATTTCGTTATGAAACCTATGTAAATGATTTAAGAACACTTTGAGAGTAAAGTGTCAATGATCATGATATTGATGTTGTGTTTCTTGAAAGGACATTCTTATGAACACATATGAACATGATGTGAAAGGTTTTCTCACATAGAATGATTCTAGGTTGAAAGACTTGCTTACCTAAAATGAATCAAAGCATGTATGAACTATGATAGCTTGAAGTAGTGATAATATCCCTTCATGAATAGATTGAATTGGTAAGACAAGACTATGCATGGTAGCTTGAGATAGTAGAACTCATGGATAGCCTTGGATTGAGCAATCGTACCCTTCCAATATAGCTTGGACTGGCATAATAGAATGCTTGCATGATAGCTTGACTTGGTGAGGCCACACTACTTCATGATAGCTTGGATTGAGTAATAGTACCTTTCTTGAGTAGCTTGGACTTGCATGAGAGGATGCTTACCATGATAGCTTGGTCTAGCATGATGAGGTGTCTTTCCTTGATAGCCTTGAATTGGTAAATCGTAACCATTCATGAGTGATGATGTGTCTTGGACTAGTAGAGAGATACTCTTTCATGATTAGTAAGAATGACTAAAGAGGAAGTCCCTAATCAAAGTAGCATGTTTATGATGAAACAAGATTCCTTCAAGGAAGTATTGTAAGTATGTTTTGATATGAGGTTTACTTGTATGATGTTAGATTAGCTTGGATTGTTGCTTGAGTTGCCTTCCTTAATATGTATGACTAGAGGTGATGACCCAAGTCTTGAGTAAGAATATGTTGAGGTTACTTGAGAAGTGTTCCTCTTATGAGATGATGATTTATGTGCATTGAATATGCTTATGATTTATGTTATTACCTCTTATGCTTATGGTATATGTCTTATGTTGACTAATGTCTATGCTATGCTTATGTTGATGATTTATGCTAGCCATCATATTTAGTGCAATTTTTGTACTAACGCATACTCTTGCCAACATTCTTATCAAATGTAGGGTCTGGCGGTATTGACTTCCATCCTCGTGGCTAGGTTCATAGTAGAGCAAGGAGTGAAGATTTGGTGAGTCCTCATAGCATCGAGGATTTGACCACCTTTCCTTTATGTCTTTCATTTGTATGTTAGAACTATTGTATGGGTTGTGTCCCAAGACTATTCGTGTTTTAGATAGTTTGAGACAAATGTTAAAGACTTCCGCTTCGTTTTATAAAAGACTTTGAGATTGTTGAAAATGTTTTAAATTTCAACACCATTTTCTCTTTTACTTTATGTTATGATATGCTAAGGGGATTGTATTAGGCCTCTCAGAGTCTTATATGCCTTGTTACATCTAGAGGGTACCTCTAGGTCGTGACATTTTCATAAAAGAAAGCAGAAGTCTAGACACTTGTATCATCATAGCCATTTATTACAACATAGAATGAAATTGGGCCTAGCCCATACATCATGTCCAAAAGTAGAAATGCAACTAAATGGAAACTAAACAATAACTCTGTCCTCAAAGAATGAGGACTCACCAAAGCTTGGAATCTCAAGATCAATACCTAGCTACGAAACTAACCCTGACTGTCGAATCCTACATTTGGGAAAAATATAGGCAAGAGTATACGTTAGAACAAAAATGCACAAAATATGATAACTATGCATAAAAACATCAAAACATGCTAAAACAGACGTTTCATTCATGACATGCAACTCACCAAGTCAGAACATCATAAAAAAGGTTAGAAATCATAAGTCAAACATCATGGCCAATGTAAGTCAACATCATCTTGAAAACTTTTGAACTCATAAACAATACTTCATGTAGAAACCTTAGTTTATTATTCAGGTTCTTGTTGTGGGAATAAGTCTTAACCAACAGGAGGCCATGTGAGCAATAACATAATCACCCGGTGTTACCCACACTGAAAAAGGTTGTCCTACTCGCCTAAGGTAGATCCATGATTTGTTAGCTTAGGTGGATCCACTAGCTAAATATCCTACGGGGGCATGTAGTTCATGGGATAAGGAGATTGTTACTAGAAATCCGGCCTTTCTATTGGGGGGAGCTTCAATCTCAAGAGATTGTTTCTAGAAACCCAGCCTTTCTATCGGGAGAGCTTCCATCTCATATTCAATATCCACTCAATGCCAAGCATTAATACCACGGAGTACTTATTAAGTCTTAACTTGATTCATGTCTTATGGAAGGATATCCTTAACAATCAATCCAAAAGATTTCAATAGGATAGCTCTTAGATTATGCGTGAGAAAAACCTTCCACCGTCCATGTCCACATGTAAGTATTAGATTCAATTAGGTGAGAAAGCCTTTCAACCTTAGAATCATCATTATGTGATAAAACCTTTCACATTATGTTCATTATGTGTTCATGAGAATAGCCTTTCAATCAACACAACAACATCATCAGAATCATAAACACTTTACTCTCAAGCATCCTTAAAGCATTTACATAGATTTTATAATAACATGCATAATCTCATAAAATTATCATTTCAAGGTTCAAGACCTACTTTCAACCATCACATCTAGAATTCAAGTATTAGACATGGATTTCATTATAATTCATGTGATTATATCACTTCATGCATCAATTCATCAAATTCACCTTTCATCAACAAAGACCTACATCATAAGATCAAAATTGAGAAATATGGGAATTACATGGGTTCTTGGGGATACATCATAAAAACCATAGGAAATCATCAATTCATGCTTATAATGACATAATTCAACCATTAAAATCAAGTTTGAAAGGAACCCATTACTTTTGAATCAAACCCTAACAATGGGGGATTTCTATCTTTCTTTTGAAATTGAATTTGAAGGAACTCCATAGATGGAAGATGTCCATGGATGAAAGATATCATACCTTAACAACAAATCCCACTACTAAGCTTCAATGGAGGAATTGAACCTTGACCTTGTTCCTAGTTGAAATTCCTTCTTCTTCTTCCTCTTCCTCTTCCTCTTCCTCTTCCTCTTCCTCTTCCTCTTCCTCTTCTTATTCTTCCTCTTCTTCCTCTTCTTCTTCTTCGTCTTCCTCTTCTTCCTCTTCGTCTTCCTCCTCCTCTTTTTATTCTTCTTCTTCTTCCTCTTCGTCTTTCTCCTCCTCTTTTTATTCTTCTTCTTCTTCTTCCTCTTCCTCTTCCTCTTTCTCATCTTCTTCCTCCTCTTCTTCTTCTTCTTCCTCCTCCTCTTCCTCCTCCTCTTCCTCTTTCTCTTCCTCCTCCTCCTCCTCCTCTTCCTCCTCTTCCTCCTCTTCCTCTTCCTCTTCCTCCTCCTCTTCCTCTTTCTCATCTTCTTCCTCCTCTTCTTTCTTCTTCTTCTTCTTCTTCTTCTTCTTCTTCTTCTTCTTCTTCTTCTTCTTCTTCTTCTTCTTCTTCTTCTTCTTCTTCTTCTTCTTCTTCTTCTTCTTCTTCTTCTTCTTCTTCTTCTTCTTCTTCTTCTTCTTCTTCTTCTTCTTCTTCTTCTTCTTCTTCTTCTTCTTCTTCTTCTTCTTCTTCTTCTTCTTCTTCTTCCTCGTCTTCGTCTTCCTCTTATTCTTCTTCTTCCTCTTCTTCGTCTTCTTCTTCCTCTTCCTCTTCTTCTTCCTCCTCTTCCTCTTCCTCATCTTCCTCTTCCTCGTCCTCCTCTTCTTCTTCTTCCTCTTCTTCTTCCTCTTCTT
>NW_006239400.1:301902-302008 GCF_000226075.1 Solanum tuberosum
TCTTCTTCCTCTTCTTCCTCTTCCTCTTCTTCTTCCTTTTATTCTTCTTCCTCTTCTTCTTCCTCCTCTTCTTCCTCTTCCTCTTCTTCTCCCTCCTCTTCTTCCA
>NW_006239400.1:306971-355187 GCF_000226075.1 Solanum tuberosum
TCTTCTTCTTCTTCCTCTTCCTCTTCTTCTTCTTCTTCTTCAAATGAGTGTTTAAATGGTTAAAATGACTTATATATGTGTCCTAGGGTTAAACAAAACCACATAGCTTAAGTCTAATTAAAACCGAAATAGATTAGTTTAGCCCCCACTTGCTAGTGTACTGCCTCACCTCACGAGGGGCTCCACGAGTCGTGGTCCCCTCCGTGGTGATGGACCAGTAGCTTGGTCAACCTTCCCTCAACCCCTAAAATCTAAAGCTGGCTCACGACACCTCCCACGAGCCGTGGTGGCCTTCACGAGCCGTCAAGGCTCTCGTGGTGAAGGTCTCCTCTTGGGAAGTGTAGCCTAGCTACTACTTCAACTCCACGAGCCATGAAGTGGCTCGTGTGGAGGAGGCTATTTTGGGCAGCTTGAGGAGGGTACTGCCTAGCCTACCAAGAGCCGTGGTGGTGGTCGTGGTTGCTTCGACAGTGTCTAGGGGAGAGTGGACTGCCCTAGTCCTCTATCTTGGCCCTTGCCCTCTTCCATTGGTCTAACCCTCACGTTTAGCTCTAGTTTAGCCTACTAATTTGCGGGGTGTCACAGTAAATAAGTAATAACATATTATCCCAAGAGCATTTATATGTTATCTAGCAAAACACTATGGAGACCGAATGGAATGGAGAGTGGAGGTTCGAGAATAGGGGGAGTGGGTCATGGGGTGGGAGTTTGGAGGATTGGGTGGGTGAGAGAATACTCCACTTATTCAACGTTTTTTTCCTGCTTCCATTAACGAAGTCGTTTTCCTCATATTAAGGAACTTGTTTTAGTAGAAAAAATATTTTTCAAACATTTTGGCCAACCAATTATAGGAAAATTATAGGTTCCTCCATACCAAAGACACCCTAAGTCTCTGCTTTATTGGAGTTACTATGAAGAACTATTGACATTCCATTAAAGTCATAAATAATCATTGTTGAAGCTAAAAGTTATAAAATTTGAAAGTCGGATTTCGACAAATAAGCTATGTTTCAAGTGATATTGTTACAAAATATCAATTACGTAATGAGGAGCCTAAATATTTAATTTTGGGTGATTTGGTGTAGTTTTTAAGGTATTTTTGGTGTAGATTCAAAAAAACAATAAAGTCAATTTTTAATAGTATTGTATATTTCTATATATGAGTGTATAAATATCTCTAATAATTTTGTATAATATTGTATATTGGGTGTATAATATTGTATATCATGTTTTAAAAAAATTTTGTAAAAAATAAGATATGACATCTTGTATATTATGGTATATCGAATGTATAATATTGTATATTGAATTGTGTTTTGGGCTAAAAAATTGTAATGTAGGCTTTACGGTTTTACTTTTACAATGTAAATTAAGGGATTGTGTAATTCTAAAACTTTATCTTTAATTAATCATTTATAATGAATCACTGAGGGGTGCTTAGTAATCAACTCGAAGAAGTCAAATAAAAGTTGTAGAATTATCGCCTTGTATCATCATCGAATTATCAAATACTTGTATCATTCTCCAGCATCACAGTTCTAAGTGCCACTCATTCTCTATCGAATATCTCTCAAATCGAGCATATCATCAAGCTTAAACCAATACAGGTTATATTTGCTTAACATATTATCTATTTAATTTAATTTATTGTTTTTCTTATTTACATCATTACTTACATGCATATTTCATTGTATTCGATCAATTTAATTTATGTACTCTTTAAAATTCACTTACAAATTTAATCATATCTTTTTAAAGATAAATTGTTTGGCGCCCATGGAGGGATAAGGATAATTATGATATTAATTTGATCTTTAAGATTACTACGAACAATTTTTGTTTTTGTGAAACAATATAATCAAATTATCCAATGGATGACACAAGAAAATGTTAATTGAATCAAAAATCAAAATAAAAGAAAAAATATAAAAGTATAAAAATTCATATGTAAATGTAAAACACAATTTTCAATGATTTGAATACTAAACAAATAACATCCTTGAAATTAACTTCCCCACCCCATCCTTAATCTCGGGGGCTTGATTGAGCTCAAACGTATAGATACATGATACTCAATCGTGCAATATATCTAGAATGTCTTCATTCTTATATAAATGAGAATCCTTCTCCCCCTAACTTGACTTGAGTACCGCCATATTCGGGAAACAAGCAGTTCACTTTCTTGACAATAGTTAGGATCAAATTCCCTATTTTATCATGCAGCCCTGACCTAACAACCATCAATTTCCAAAATTCAACTTAGAGGACTTCTCGGAAAAAGAATAAAGACATTTGTTTTAGCATGAGCTATAATTATTTGAGGAAATAACTAACAATTATCTATTATAGAGTCTTTTAATGAAGGCAAAAAGCAATAATACTACTAGTTTAATGTATGTGATTAGGGGTGAATGTCACGACCTAAAAATGGGTGTGATGACACTTGTCTATTCCCACCAAGACAAGTCAACCTCAACCCAACGAAAACGAAAGAAAATTGGAATTATATAGCAAGAACAAGATGAAGGAGAAAAACTTATGTAGTCTAAACAATACCCCAAAATCTGGTTGTCAGGTGTACAAGTCACTAAATACATAAAATATGGAATTAAGAAATAAGGACATGCCTCAGTCTTTGTTTCTCAAATAGAACAAAGCTTAAAGAAAATAAAAAGAGGCCCCGCCGACATGACAAGCAACTACGTTTCAAGTCCTTCAACGAGCCTCAGAAAAGATAAGAAGATCGATCATGCTATATCGGGCTCGGTACCTATACAAGTGTAGAAGCAAGAAGGAGTACCAACAACACCGTACCCAGCAAGCAACCTAATAAACAAGGTATCTAGCTAGAAATAAAATACACATACACTCCAACCGAACCTCTTTAAACTACAACCTGCACGAAAATCAGCCGAACCTAACAATTCTACAATACACGGCTCACAAGGCCCAATATCCACAGTTCAATAGTCATAATTCCATCATCAAAAGAATCAAATAAATCAATCTCAATGTCAAGTAGTTCAGTCACATGCAACAAGTACATCAATCACAATTAGCAATGTCACGCATAAGCATCAAATGCATCAAGTCACACAAAAAATCTCTCGTCGAAACCATTTCCCATCGGCTTTATAAGCACTTGCAGGAAATGACCTCGGCTTAACAACACTTGCCGAAAAAGACCTCAACCTAATAGAACTTTCTGATAAAGAACATGGCATCATAAATCATCACAAGTCTTATCACGATGTTCAACAATCAATGCACACAAGTAAGATCACACCACATGGAAGAGAAAATAATCATACAATTCAAGTCCACATTCATGCCTTCAAGCATTTCATCAATCAATCAACAAGGGTCAGAATAAGGAAATTCATATCATCATGTTCATAACATAACCTTTTTCATTTCAACCCCTTTTTATTCATTTAGATATATCAAGTGGACAATTAAATCCTTCACCTCATCCCCATTACTTCCAAGGCACAAGCAACGAAGGAAGCACTTGAATTCTACTAGTAAACAAGGTTTAGGAGATCATTTGCCTTAAATCAAACAGTAAATTACTCCAAGAGTTGTGTCTTCCCCTTCTAAATCACTTCCAAAGCCAAACGATCAATATACAAGCAAACATTCACAATAAATTTCCAAAAAGAACAATACCCACATAAATTCTCTTGAAAAGTGGGGCAATCAACACAAAACCCAATTTTGAAATAAGGTTTGAATCCAAAATTTAATACTTGAAAACATTACTCAAGTCTTTAGGAACTCATTGGGGAAAATCATTTTGAAAAAGGATTCAAAATCAGTTCATAATCTCCATTTTTGTTAAGAACTTTAGTTCTTAAAAAAAACTTGTCATTTACCAACTAAAATCCCAAATTTTGAGGTTAGAATCCATAAATAACCAAAAGAAAATGAAGGTTTAGGATAATAAAAGCTTACACAATTGATTTAGCACAAAATATCCTTTCAAAAATCGTCACCAAGGGTTCCCCAAGCTCAAAAATGAAAAATAGGGCTTAGACCCCAAAATTTGCAGGCCAAAATCCCCCTATGATGTCGCAAAAGCGACCACCGGTTCGCAAAAGTGAACCCCGGATAATAGGTGATTCTCGCAAAAGCAAAGCCCTCTTTGCTTTTGTGCACAACAAAAGACCAAAAAACCCCTTTAAAATAATTGTCGGTCAGCCCTACGTTTGCGACCTATAGACCATAGATATTCATATGGACTGTACTGGTCAACCGTAGATCGAGTGACTGGGGCCAAAGATCTTGACAAATACTATGACCTATTTCTATGGACTGTCTAAATTACTACTGTCCATAGACCTCATCCGTAGATCTCAACTTTCAACTAAAAATTTCACTAAGTCTAGCACCTTTATATGTAGCCTTCCTACTGTCATGACCCAAAGTACACCCTAGACATGACATGGTGCATAAGACCTCGAGAGGCCCTACACAATCCACTTGACATACATATACATATAGTAATAAACAAAAGTAAAGCATTTTATATCAATAGAAGAGTTTGACATTTCAAAGCGGAAGTCTAACAAAGTCTTGACAAGCCTTTCTAAAGCATCAAAAGAAGTGTTCGGAACGTAACCCATACACCACGTACAACATCCAAAAGTAAAGCCATAAGAAAGAAATAAAAATGACACGATCCTCGAAATATGAGCCTCACCAAGTCCTCAAAACTACAAGGTAATCCACTAGCCACAAATGGAGGGAGAGGAATTGTCAATCCCTACATTAATGAAATAATGTAGGCACAAATATACATTAGTACATGGTATGTATTAAGTATGAGGGACGTGCATGACAACATAAAACATGATCGTAAGGGGACATAATCGTAAACATGGAATGTATCTTAAAACATAGGCAAAGCTTCATAAAAAATTTGAAAGTAACTTAGTTCATTTAATGGGATATTAGCTTTAACCGAAAATAGACCATGTGAGTTATACAGGGAATCTGATGTAAATCCCACATCGAGAAGGGAGATTCTACTTGCTAAGGTATAAATCCAAATCATGGCATATGCTATATATGGATCTACTAGCTAGGCCATTAAAGGCAATCCTATGGGGAACGTAGTTTGGAACTAGAGGTTGCTACTAGAGACTACCCTATTTGAGCCTCCACCTCAAAGTTCTCTCGGTGCTAAGTTAAATCCCAACGGAATAGTCATTTTCATATATATAACATCATAGAGTAGCTCATTAAATCTTGAATCAAGTTTAAGTGAGAAAACCTTTCACCAAACCACAATTCCTTAATTTGTGAGAAAACCTTTCACAATTTCACTGATGCCAATCTTATAGAAACCTAAATCATAAAATAATTATTTTCATAAATCTTGCATAAGTTCATAAAAACATCATTCATAGATTCATAACTTCTCCATAAATTCATGTAAATTAGGGCTCATAGTCAAAATCATGATCAATGCATGGGTGGGTTCATATGAAATTGATTATAAAACATGTAATTAAGTCAAAACAATGATAAGATCAAAAATTGAACAACTGAGCAACACCAACGAAACTCATGAAGAATTGAATCAAAACCTAATCAATTGAATTGAAATTAGACATGGACAATTGAGAAACCCTAAGGCTCAATAGGTTAATGGAACCCATTGGTGAAGTTCTACATACCTTGAGGATCAAAGCCTAGAATCAATGGTGAAAAGGAGTCTTGAACTTGAAACCCTAGCTTCTTTTTCCTTGCTCTTAGAGAGAATAACTTGAGAGGATTTTGGGGATTTTGGGGGAATGAACGAGAATGGGTAAATTAGGACTAAAAATTACTTATAAGGGCTTATTTATAGGCAAAAAGACATATTATAGGAATTAGGTTCGCAAGAAAAGACCAAAACACCCCTTAAAATAATAGATGGTCAGTCATACATTTGCTTCCTACGGTTTGTAGGAATTTCTACGGTCCGTAGACCTCATTTGTAAAACACAAATTCAAGTCTAAAATTTCAATAAATCTGGGACCTTTCTATGAGACTTTTACTACGACCCATAGAACCAATTATGACCCATCAAATCCGTCCATAAAACTGAGATCCTAAATCAAATATCTGAATCATTATTACGAGAAAGTACTACGATACGTCAAAAGTCCTACGGCTCATCCTGTCAAGTCATGGGTTCGACATCTGGGACTTGAAATTTCAATATTCAACTCAACTTACTATGATTTCCTTTATACGACTCGTAGTTCTCCCTACGGTCCATAGATTGGACTCATGATTCACTGCTTCAGCAAAATTTCTGCAACTTTTCCTTTCAACTTGACTTCCCAATTTCTGAGGTGTTACACTTCCAATTTCCTACTTCTTAAACAATGATGTGGGCATCAAGTTTATGGTTTCCCTAAGATTGCACAAACCCCGAATATGGATACTTTGCCCTATAGTGACATGAATAGTGAAACTTCCCAGATCCTTTAACGTAGTAGGCAACTTATTCTAAATTCTAGAACTGGACTTCGTAGTAAGGGAAATAGTTGCATATTCAGTCAGCCTACTCTTGTTTACCACAATGTCCTTCACATATTTAGCATATTTTTGTATCCTCTACAAAAAATATCAACTAGAGGCAGATTAATATGAAACTGCTTAAGTAAATTGAGGAACTTACAAAAGCATTCATACTCCTTTTGCTTCTTGAACTGTTGTGGGAATGAAGAGGTAGTTTCAAACTTTTCACCTTACTATCAACTTTTGAGCCTTTGTCAGACTCATTTTTCTCCTTGTCAGCTTCAGGAACCTCATTTCGTGGACCTAACTCCTCAAACTGCTTACCACTATGGGTCATAATTGCATTCACCTTCTTTGGATTTTAATAAGTATCTACAGGAAGACCTCCTCAATGATGAGTATTTTGTACACTAGCTAATTGAGCCATTTTTCTTCTCTAGATTCTAAGTGACCAAATGTTGGTTCCTAAGATATGCAGACAACTTGGCCTGATCTGACATTATCTACTTAAGTATCTCCTTAACACTCATGTTACTCGGCTAAACATTTTGTTGATTACCTTAGGTGTGGTGCTAGTATTCTTGCCCATGTCCTTGAGGCCAATACATTTTAGTGAAACTGCTTAATTAAATTGAGGAACTTACAAAAGCATTCACACTCCTTTTGCTGCTTGAACTTTTGTGGGAATGAAAGAGGTGGTTTCAACCTTTTCACCTTACTATCAACTTTTGCGCCTTTGTCAGACTCACTTTTCTCCTTGTCAGCTTCAGGAACCTCATTTCGTGGAGCGAACTCCTCAAACTGCTTACCACTATGGGTCACAATTGCATTCACTTTCTTTGGATTTTAATTTGTATCTATAGGAAGACCTCCTCAATGATGAGTATTTTTTGCACTAGCAAATTGAGCCATTTTTCTTCTCTAGATTTTAAGTGGCCAACTGTTGGTTCCTAAGATATGTAAACAACTTGGCTTGATCTGACATTATCTGCTTAAGTATCTCTTTAACACTCATGTTACCCGGCTAAACATTTTGTTGATTACCTTGGGTGTGGTGCTAGTATTGTTGCCCATGTCCTTGAGGCCAATACATTTTATTTGCCTCCCTATCAAAAATTAGGATGGTTCTTCCGGCTAGCTCTAAATGTATTTCCATAGTTCTGCATCCCTCCATGTCTTTTAGCATTGCCTACAAAGTTCACTGAATCTGGGTTGTCTCTACAAAACTAAGTTGCATAATCTCTATGGACACATACTTAGCAACAAACCGGAGTGTACTGCAAAACATTCATTGTAGCCTATTATTGTCCCAAATTCAGATTCTTGAACTGTGTGTTCATCTGATTTTGCATCGCAGAAAATCTGCGCAACTGAAGTCGTCAACCCATCAATATCTAACTCTTGTGCGATCTGTTGTGCCAAATTTCTGGAACTTCTATAATTCCATTATGGATTTCCTTGCGAGATCATATTCAACAAAGTAAACAGGTCCCCGTACATTTTCTCCAACTCCTATCCTCATATATCAGAATCAAGAAAGATTTTAGTGTCCAGCTCAAGATCATTAATGAAAGTATGCACCAACACTTTATTTGCATGGTAGTGATGCGGGCAACTTATCAGCAAAGACTTGAATCTGTCACAAGCTTGGTACAAATTCTTTCCTCCCTTTTACTGAAGCAGTATCTCTTCTCAACTTTGTTGTCTTTCCAGATGGAAAGAATCTAATATAAACTTTTGAGCAAGATTATCCCAAGTAGTTATAGAGTTTGTTGACTATGATTTCAACCACCTTTTTGCTTCCCCTAGCAAAGAGAAGGGAAACAAAGTAAGTCTCACGTAATCTGAAGATACTACAACTTGCGTAAATATATCACTGATCTCTAAAAAATTTGGATATTCAGTTGAGGGTATTCGTGAAGGAGATGGTGAACTATCCATTCATGTCCATTAGCTGCACCATATTCTGCTTGAGCTTAAATCTACCTCAAGATGTCGTTCTTTGTATACTGGAGCTGACATTTACTGTGAGTGGGATTGCCACATCACAAATGGCCCATGTTGCCATTCTTACAGGTTTTTCTAGTCCATTTTTGGCTTCCAACTCAACTTGAGCAACTGGCGATTGCAATGCAACCTACCTTTTATATCGTTGTAGAAATTATTTAGGCGCTCAGGTTGGGGCTCTATCAATCCTCTGTTTATTATCAATTTACTGATTGAAATCACCTGCAAAAGTAGCAGATAAGATGAAGTTATCAACACAAAGACAAAACTTACAAAAAATAGAAAAACTAAATATTCACTAATTGGAAAAATCCCCTGGAATGGTACAAAAAACTTATTGCACTAAAATCGCAAGCAAGTGTACGTGGTCTAACATGTAGTAAAGTGATTCTTACGAGCCAAATTATCAAACCCAAATGTCTTTTGACTAAATATTCAATTTGACTTTCAATTGTATTTACGTGCAACTGTGCAAAAAAAAAGTTGAAATAGTGATTGTAACTTAAAGATCGAAATTGACAAATAAATAAAACAAAGTGACAATGACTTTAGTTCAAACTAGGGTTGTAATCAAGATTTAGAAAATTACAAAGCTACAGTTTCATGTGAATTCATGCAAAGTGTTTGCAACCTTAGATTTTGCTTGGTTATCAAGTTATTGACTTATGTGGTTAACAATTGGTTATGGTCTCCCAAGCTTCTAACCATATACAAAAATATGAAACCTAACCATATCATTGACATGACCTTTGTACACCCTAGACGTATAGAACCTCGAGAGGCCCTACACAAGCCACTTGACATACATACAATATAATGAAATAGGCAAAAAGTAGAATTTAGGTAAAAATTTCATAGAATAGAATAGTTTGACATAAAAGCGGAAGTCTAAGCATAGTCTCAACAAGCCAATCTGATACATCAAAAGAAGTGGTTAGGATGTAACCCTTATACAACTAAAAACACAAGAAATCATGAAAAAGGTGACACGGTCCTTGGAACATGAGGACACACCAAGTCTTTCTATGCACTCAATCACCTAGACATGAGCGGGAGGAGGAGAAGCACATTTATCAAACAATGTAGGAACAAGTATGCATTAGTACATTAAATGTACTTAGTATGGGGAAATGTATGAAAACCCGAGACATGATCATAAGGGGAAATAAAGGAAAACATGATATGCATGACCAATCTAAAAAAATCTTGAAAAGCCTTTGAGGAAGAATCATAAATCATGAATATGGTCAATGCTTCTTAAAACATAATGAAAGCTTCATAAAACCTTTGAAGAAACTTTAGTTCGTTTTGTGGGATATTAGTTTTAACCGACAATAGACCATTCAAACTATAACATGGAATTTGATGTAACTCTCATATTGAGAAGGGAGAGTTTATTTGCCAAGGTAGAACTCCGTATTATTTATTCATATGCTATTTGTGGATCCACTAGCTCGGTTATTTAAAATAATCATATGGGGTACGTAGTTTGGAACTAGAGGTTTCTACTAGAGACTACCCTATTTGAGCCTCCACCTCAAATTCTTTCGGTGCTAAGTTAAATCCCAATGGAATAGATAAAGTCAATTTATCAAAGCATAAAATTAGGATATCAAATAATCAACATACCAATCCAAATCATAAAGTCATCATAGAGTAGCTCCTTGAATCATGAATCATACATGTGTGAGAAAATCTTTCACCAAATCATGATTTATAAATATGTGAAGAACACAATTTCTTAGATGCTTATCTCAAAATCAACCTAGATCATAAACATCTTTTAAATCATAAATCATGAATAAAATTCATAAATCATATTCATATCTTCATAAATTCATAGTCAAAATTATGAGTCTATATAAAATCAATTGAAATATATGTAATTGAATACATGCATAGGAAGATTGAAATTGAACAATTAACTCAAAATCAAATAAGACCCATGGAGATTGCATGAACCCTAATCAAAACTAGGTGAAATTGAATTGGAACTTGGAGATCTTTTGGGACCCAAGGATGAATGTAATTTATTATATTGGTGAAGTTGAAAGGTAGTTACAGGTCTTAGAATTAGGGTCAAAACAATATAGTATAGGTATTAAATGCATAGGAAAATACCTAAATACCCCTAAGAAATAATTGTCGGATAACTTCTATGGTTTGGACCTACGGTCCATAGAAATTTCTACGACCCGTACTGGTCACTCGTAGAACCAACTTTAGAAACTCAAAATTCAATCAACTTCCCACGAGACCTTTCTATGGTCCGTCGTTCTATCTACGGTCTATAGAACCCAAGTTCAAGTCCAAGATTCCTCTAATTATGAATCACTTCTACAGGTGCTTCTTACAACCCGTTAAACACACTACGATCCATCAAACCCTTCTCATTGACTGAGGTCTTCATTCAAATCTCTGAATCAACTCTAAAGGTTAGTCCTACGACCCATCAATCATCCTACTACTCGTCATATTCACTCGTAGGTCAAACATAAAAAACAGGAAATTTCCAAAACTCAATTCTAGGTCTACAATTTCCTTCCTACGGCACGTAGGACTTCCTACAGTCTGTAGCTAAGACTCGTAGTTCCCGCACCAGTGCTTATCCCTTTCCAATCCAACATTTCAATTTCCGAGGTGTTAAATTATTGAACGGGGATAGGTCAACCAATTCCTAATAATAACGTTATCTTCCCATTTGTTAGCCAAGTGAGGCTAACTAGTTATATTTCTATCCTAGTTGCAAATCAACTTTTCTTTTTAGTGAAGAACAATCTCACTCTTTATGTTTTGTATTGTATTTCTACACCCATCTCCCGAGTTCAACACTAGATAATAGTTGTATTTTAATAATGATCAAGCATCAAAATAAATAAAATAAGAACAATGAATAACTCGTGCAATAGCCAAACTTCATCTAAAGTCTTATAACTCTACAATCATTTGTAGATGCAACCCTAGAAAGATAGGATTTATCCACTCAAAATTTAATTCACAAGTTTTAATTCTCCAAAATACATTCAAGAATTAAAGAGATGAAAAAAGTAGAAATAAACCCCCGAAAATGTGTTCCAAGTCATCCGTATGCTCTTAGCCAAGTAGATAACAGTTAAAATGAAGTATAAATGTCATATTTATAGTAGACTAGGAGTTATTTTCGATGGGAGCCAGGTATGTGGCACACTCCCATCACTGAGGCGTCTGAAGATAAGACCTTAGGAAAATTTCCCAATTATGTGGCATGGAGCTGGCATGGAGGTGTCTGCCAAGTGATTCTTTGGGGCATAAAAATCCTTACTCTATGGCATGGAGATGGTTTACTAAAGTTCTTTGTTTTCTTGAACTTCTTCCTTCTTGATTTTTCATCACTTCACAATCATTCAAAAGCTTAGCTTTCACACCAATGCATTCCATTTTCAAGATTAACTCCATTTTCTCCTATTTTATCTCAATTCTCAAATCCATCCTACATAATAGATAATCATGTATGTCAGTTCATGTAACGACCCGAGAGCACCCCCTAGTCATTACCGGCGTATTCGACCTCGAAGAGGTCTTATACAAGCCCTTAGCATTCATCATAACATGGATCATAGAATAAAATCACGGAAAATTTAAAACTTTTACTTTGGAAGTTCAACTTCACTTCATACATGAAAAATAGAATCTAACTTCGTCACAATGCACCATCTAGACATAGAAGTATCGAAAATGGGACTTAGCCCTTACATCAATAAGAAGTCTAGAAAATAGAAAGTACAACAATGTCTTTAAACATAAGAAAAGAACTAAACATATGAGCTAGATCATAGGGTCTTGTCCTCGGACTTGAGGACTCACCAACTTGGGGAAGCAACTCCAAGTGTCTTGAGAAGTAAGCTTGAATCCTCAACGGCCCGAACCTAAATGTTTGGGAAAAGGGAGAAAATATGGTTTAGTACAACACACGTACTAAGTATGGCTACTATGCATAAAAACCATTGAAACATGCATAAAAGGACATTTTATTCAAAACATGCTTTTTGCCAAATAAATGTAATATGCACACAAATTAAGTATCATAGTCCAAACCAACATAATATCATCCCAACATGTAGACAACCCAAGCAATACTAGTGCAATGCAAAGAATAGAACCCCATAACCCTATTCAAAGCCAAGTATCACATTAAGCAACCTACATCATGCATACATTCATAAGATCATAGTTCATCATAACTTACCATATTCATAATGATCATACATAACATAGCTTCAACATACATAAGTCATAATCATCATAATCATAAGAGAACACTACTACAACCATCACTTAGGATCCCACAAGTACAATGTGCAAGAGAAGTCTCATACCCTCCCTTACGCTATGTAGAAACCCTTAAGAAAACCCTAGTAAGAGTTCACACCTTTCATACCTTCATTTACTTTTACATTAGGGAAATATTGCAATAACTGACATAGACCATGAGAGCTACATGGAATCCGGTATGCTACTCCCACACCGAAAAGAGAGGGTTAACACTTGCCTAAGGTGTAACCATTCGTACATAGCTATCTAGGTGGACCCATAAAGCTAGAGTCCTATGTGGGCACATAGTTAAGGGTCAAGGAGATTGCTCTAGAAACCCTAACTATCTCATTTACATTCCCTTTCGGTGCTAAGCATCTAATTCCCTTTTGTAATCATTTTTAGTCATCACATAAGTTCACATTAGCCTTTACTAGACTCTTATGTAGACATCTTACCATAATAACTCATATGTGTTCATAAGTGAGTACCAATTATTTCACTTTAGAGACACTTAGCAAGTGAGTAAACCTTTCACTTTACATTACACTACAATCATGAGAACTACTTTCAATCATATAGCAATCATACCATAATATACATACATACTTCATAGCTAATTCAAGTGTAGAGGGTTAAGGATGAGGAAACGAGGTCATCAACACCACAACAACACATTAGGTATATCATCATTACAATCTAAGTACTTCACCTTTCATACTTAAGTTCAAAGAAGAACCAACCTTCATACCTTCTCACCCTTCATGGGACATTCATACTTCAATTACCAACCAGTTCATAACCAATACATAATACAAGGTAATTCATGAAGTAATAACATAATCAATATCAATATAAACAATTGACATATTCATAGCCTTCAAGGCTTCATTCAAAGACTCAACCCTAATTTCATAGAAATTATACATAACCTAGGGTAGAATCATCATACAAACATGAATTTCATAGCATCACATTCAATTCATAGCCTTCAATTAATATTCAACACAAGCTAGGGTTAGAATTAGGAAAGAAGGAGAAACATAGGTCTCATGGGGAATTCTTCAAGACACCACCAATACAACATAAATTCATCCATAATTGTTCATATAACATCAATCAAAGTCAGTTTATAACATCAATTTCACTTTAGAAAGAAGACCCACGTTTTTGGATTGAAACCTAGAATTTGGAGATTTTGAAATTCATCTTGAAGGGGCCTCTTGGGGAAAGGAATCCCAAGAGTGATAAGCAACCATACCTTAGTTGATTCCTTGAGAATCAATGGAGAAACTCCAAGCAATTTGGGAAAGAACCTTGAAACCCTAGCTCCAATGTCTTCTTCTTCTTCTTTAGTTTTAGAGAGAGAAGTATGAGAGTTTTGATTTCAATTGGGTGTTGTGAATAATGACCAATACTCATGAATTTAGACTTAAAACTCAATATATTTTTAACCTCTAATATACCCAAAACACCCCTACTTAAATAGGACTTAAAAAAGGAAAAGTACCCAAAACTCCTCATTTAAATGGTCCCCGTCAGGGACCACGACCACCCTTCTTGGGTCGTGAAAGTGCACCACGGGCCATGGTGCTGCCCGTGGTGTTGGAGGCAGTAGCTCCCCTTTCGTGCACAAGCCATCACATGGCCAAGGCAAGACCACGGAGCCTTCCACGATCTGTGGTGAGTACCACGGTTCGTGGTGATGGCATTGGTCATGACTTGGCCTTGTGGAGGTAAGGCCTTCAAGCCTTGGTGCCAAGTGACCTTCACGAGTCACCCCTCTCCCTCGTCAAGTGCACCACCCCGGGGCGGACCCGCCCTTACCACCCCCCCCCCCCCAATTCCCTAAAAGCCAATGGAGCTCCACGCCCACCTTCACAAGTCATACTCCACAAAGCCTCCCACTTTCCCGTGGTCATGACCACGAGCCGTGGTGGTGGCCGTGGAGTTTGAGGCAGTAGCTCCAAGTTTGGGGCAGCCTTGGCCTTAGGCCTTGGTTTGCCCTTTTTTGCTTGGCACTCCTCCCTTAGGCCTTAACTCATAGACCACTATAGCACTCCTAGATGGTCTACTAACTTAGGGGAATTCATTTTATACCTCATTGACACTACGTTAGGATTTAACTTAAGTCATAGAATTTTCGGGGTGTTACAGTTCATGAACACAATCACTAATAAAACATGATGAGAATACAATAAATTTATTCTTACACTTAGTTATAACATGGGTATAAAATGGAATTCAGAAATACAAATACACCAAAGATCAGTCTACACACTTCATACCAGTTTAAGTGATATATCATACAGAGAAGTTGGCCAACATTTATCTTCATGACATTTTTTGGTTGTATGGAGTACCGATCTCCCTTATCTCTAATAGAGCTATGCAGTTTACTTCTAACTTTTGGAGAACATTGCATTCTGAGTTGGGAACCAATCTTGATTTGAGTACATCTTTTCACCCTCACATCGATAGGCAATTTGAATAAACTATTCAAGCATTGTAGAATATGTTTCGTGTGTGTATGATCGACTTTGATGGTCATTTAGGACTAGTTCTTACCTTTGATTAAATTTTCTTATAATAATAGTTATCACTCTATGTCATGACCCAGATTGTTGTGAGTGGTACCCACAGTAAACAACCCGGTGGAAGAACTATTTGCTAACCCGAGTGCCAACCCAACATCATATAAAAGAACCAATTTTATCATAAATAAGGAAATAAAATAGTTTAGACAACCAATGATTGAGTCCTCGTAAAATCAACCCAATAGTCCAAAAACATTTAATGTAAAAAATAACCCCTAATAACTTAAAGTCATCATAACCAAAACTGTAAAACAATCAAAATGGGGATGTGTAACACCCCAGAAATTAGTAGGCTAAACTAGAGCTAAACATGAGGGTTAGAATCAAGGAGGTGGGAAAGAGCCAAGAGAGAGGACTAAGGCAGTCCACTCTCCCCTAGACACTGCCCTAATGACCACGACCACCACTACGACTCGTGGTAGGGACCATGGCACTTGGTGTGGTCCGTGGTGGACTAGGCAGTGAGCTCCCCAAAATCTGCCCAAGACAAGCTCCTCTTCATGAGCCGCTTCTTGGCTCGTGGTGAAGACCACGACTCGTGGGAAGGATCATGGAGGAGAGTTAGGTGTGTGAGGATGGAAAGAAAGTGGCAAACCACTGCCTCAAGGCCCACAAGAGGGACCACGGCTTGTGGAGCCCCTCATGAAGTTGTCTTGGGCTTGTGGGCTAAAGGCACAAGTCCCTAGCCACTGCCTCAAGTCCACGGAGGAGACCATGGCTCGTGAGCCCCACGTGGCACCTGGCAGCTCACTTTAAGTGAGGGGTGTTTTGGGAAATTTCGATTTGAGTCCAATCAAAGTGAAGTCGTTTTGGTAAGTTTAGGGTCACTATATAAGTCATTTTAAAGTCAAATTCACTTAATTAAGTCAATTTTTTCCAAACACCCAAATAATTCTCAAAGTTCATCTCCTCACCAAAAAAAAATATCTCTCTAGAAAACTTGAAGAAGAAGAAGGAGGAAGTTGGAGCTAGGGTTCAAGGAGCAAGGTTTTCTACTCAAAATAATTGGGTTTCATTATTAAGGTATGGTAGTCCTTCATCCATGGAGCCCCTTCCTAAACCCCAATTTCAAAGATAGAAATCGCTAAAAGCTAGGGTTTGATTCCAAAGTCATGGGTTCCTTTCTAAAATGATTTTTAATACTTTAATTATGTTATATTATGAATGAATTGATGATTACTAATGTTTATATGATGAGTCCCCCAAGAACCCATGAAATCCCCATATTTCCTAATTATGATCTTGTGATGTAGGTTTGTGGATTAAAGAGGAATGTTATTAGATTAGGCATGTAGTGATTGGGTTACTTGAATTATGTTGATATCCATGTCTAATGTAGTGAATTCTAGAAGTGATGATTGAAAGTAAGTTGTGAACCTCAAGGAGGTAAAGTATGAGATTATGTATGTTTTCATGAAGTTATGTAAATGTTATGAGTACACTTTGAGAGTGAAGTGTTGATGATTATATTGTTGTTGTGGGATGATTGAAAGGTTATTCTC
Source organism: Solanum tuberosum (assembly GCF_000226075.1). Taxonomy (NCBI): domain Eukaryota; kingdom Viridiplantae; phylum Streptophyta; class Magnoliopsida; order Solanales; family Solanaceae; genus Solanum; species Solanum tuberosum. The sequence goes on from NW_006239400.1 coordinate 323,882, forward strand.
ATGAACTCATAATGAACATGATGTGAAAGGTTTTTCTCACATAATAATGTACCTTGAATCGGTAGGCCAAGTGCACCCTTTCATGAGTAACTAAAAAGAGCTATTCTAATGATGTACCTTGAATCGATAGGCCAAGGGCGCCCTTTCATGAGTAATGATGTTAATAAAGAATTAACTACTCTGTGGGAATTTAATGCTTAGCACCGAGTGGATATTGTGTGAGGTGAAAGCTCTCCTACAGTAAGGCCGGGTTTCTAGAAGCAACCTCTTGAGATGGAAGCTTTCCCATTAGTAGGTCGGGTTTCTAGTAACAATTTCTTTATCCCATAAACTGTGTGCCCTCATAGGATATTTAGCTAGTGGATCCACCTAAGCTAAAAGTTACCGGTTCTACCTTAGGCAAGTAGACCAACCATTTTCGGTGTGGGAGTCACCGGATTCCATGTTAAAGCTCACATGGTCTCATGTCGGTTAAGGCTTATTTCCCACATGAACAAGAAGTTTAATAATGAACTAAAGCATGCTTGAAGAAGTATCTCGTAAGTGTTCTAAGGCTTTAAAGATGTTATTAGCTTGCATTGAAAGATGATGAACATGAATGATGGCCTAAAGAGGTTTACTTAGCATCGGTGGGATTATGGGGTCTTATCCATGCATTGCACAAGTAGGCTTTGAGGGTGTATATGAAGTAGTTCTCCTATGTTATGATGATCCATGTATGGACTATGCTTATGACTTATGCTTTTCCATTATCTCCATAATGATGTTTTAACTTAGTAAATTGCATGCATTCAAATGAAATGTCCCTTTTAGCATGTTTGAAAGGTTTTTTTGCATAGCTATCATACTTAGTACATTTTTGTGCTAACCCTTACTTTTCCTACATTTTCCCAAGTGAAGGGTCCGGTTCTCATAGTGATCATTGTTGAGGCTAAAGCTTGGATTTTCTTATCCTCCTAGCATGTTGGTGAGTTGATACGTCCAAACTTACACTCCAAATAAGAAGTGTAAACGGTCGTTGTCAATTTACTGAACTCAACTAGAGTTGAGGTCGATCCCACAGAGAATTTCTTTACAGATAAAGTTTCATTGTCGCGTTTACTCAATTGTCGTTACCATTTCCTAAACAAATAACACGAAAAGTAAATTAGGTTTGATTGAAATGTATTATACCACCAACATTTATAGTCAAAACTTAGATAAACAGTTCACAGACTATCTCGTTGTAAGTTGATTCAGTTAATTTAAAGAAACCATGTTTTGTGGTCACTATGACATCGATTGGAATACTCTCCCGTAAATTGAGTGTCAGGTAAATCAATGGTTACAGAACCTTTGCGAGTTGAATTAATCTAACGCTTCTTAGCCTAATCAGATAATATTCACTCTAATTCTCTCGAACTTAAAGTGTTATCGATATTGGACTTCGGTTAATTTAATATGGTGTTAAAGATCTCTTCTCTCGAACTCCAATTTGTTAACTTAGTTTAGCTTTTTCCTAACTGATGATTTTCTCTCGAACAAACACCAGATACAGATTATCAAGTATCTAAGTGGCTTACATGGGGCCTTTCGGGGTTCTATGTGCCTTGTTACATCTAGGAGGTACCCCGGGGTCGTGACATGATGCAACCCTTAACTAACCATACAACTAAAGCTAGTGTTTGTGTCCATAAAGGACAAGAAAACAAGAAGAACCCATAACAGCTTGAAAGATGTAGCTCACCCTTGGATTCAAATACCATACGTCTCTCAATCGAGGTCTCGGATCAGTCATTGGAAGATGTCTTATACTCAAGGAACAAAACATGTGTAGTATCAATACATAAATCGTAGTGTACTAGTAGGATCACGCGGCTAGTCCGAGATACGAATGTAACCAATCACTATAATACAGTAATACAAAACAATGCATATAACAACAATCATCAAACCACATAGACTCTTCATCACATGTCATGAAATAACAATACATGGGTCAACCAATGCATGAAACATGTCCCACATGATCACAGATACAAATGTCTGGTTCTCTCATGGAATCACAATCACATACTTGGTCTTCTCACAAAACCCAAACCCAAACTATTTGTGTACTAGCATGGTACTCAAATCATACATAGTTAGTGTACCAGCGTGGTACCTGATCTATCCATAGTTAGTGTACCGGCATTGTACCTAAGCCAATAAACAATCATGCACAATCACACATCATCATGAACAATACCACTTGAAAACCACAATTCACACTAACAAGTTCATTGCATGATATTACCTACATGATATCATTTTATATCTCTCCCTACAATGCATTGCACAAATGATACTACAAAGCTTTAGACATGCATGAATATATAAATCGAAAACATACAACCATCACGTACCTCAAATCAAACCTCTTGGAAACTCTGCATAACTCGATCTTTCCCCTTGTGGAATACCTCAGCTTGTTCTTGGTCTATACAACAATATAAACAACAATTAATCACTAATGGCCTATAAATTTATTCAGATTATTAACAAATCCTAACCCTAGGCCAAAATATGATCATCTTCCCTAACTTAGGGCTCTTTCCCACCCTGGAATCATGTCCAAACCCTTCCCCCAATTGCAATAACCTATATTCCAATGCTTAAGAATCAATGCATAAGGTTGGGGAAGTCAAATTCTTACCTTTATCAATGAATTCAATGGGAAAATAGGTGTGAACTTCCAAAAATCGCCCCTCCTAAGTCCAAGAATTCAAAGTGTTGAAAATAGGGGTTTTGGGGCTATTTCTACACTAAACCCCAATTCAGCCTGTTATAGCGGCCCAACGCTGAATCTAACACCACTTTAGTGGCCTTGATGAAATTTCAAAATGTCAAACTCTGGAAAAAGACCATCTTTACAAAACAAGCTCTTCCCTTGATGTCCCGACACATACTATGTGCAAATGTCTATCTACATGTCTTGTAACTGTGATAACATATTTTTCATGAATCTTAGTCAGACTATGATACCATATTAGCATACAGTGTTTGTACAAATTCAACTCTTGCACTTTCTTTTGAGTGCAAACCATGATCTAGAGATATCTACTAGACCCCGCATTTGATAGTATTTGCCTCTAGGTTTGAGGGTGAGCTACTTCCGTTCGCGCTATCGCAAATCTTCTTATTTTCTAATGTCTTTCTTTGCATACATCATGACTCCGTGTTTATTACCCCCTCCATTTCAAAAAGAATGATCCACTTTCCTTCTTAGTTTGTTTAAAAAAAAACCCATTTCCTTTTTTGACAACAATTTAATTTCAGTTGTCCACATTACATGTTTAAGGCCACGAGATTAAAGGGAATTTTGATACATTTGACATAACTTTAATTTAGGACTACGGGATTGAAAAGACTTTCTTATTTTGTTAAACTTTGTGCCAAATCAAACTAGGTCATTCTTTTTTTAATGGAGGGAGTAGTTATTACTATTTTTTAGACTTGATAGTTAGATGTGTTAGCACGATGACTTTCGGTTTTTGAGTTGTAATAGTTTAGACTTCTACATATTTTATCTATTTCAGATTTAGACTTTATTATGTTGTGCTTACTTTTTTTTTACTAGAAATGTTAGATGAATGCATGAATTAGGCTGGTAAGTATTGGTTCGCCCTCCAGGGGTTCGTGTGGGTATCAGTCACGATAGTTTGGATCGTCACAAGTGTCGACGATACTAGTTCAATGCAAACCTTTCATAGGGACGCCATAACTAGGTCCAGCCATTTATTGATATCTTAGAATAGAAATCATCATTAGACATCATGTTCGCAGAAATTCTAATAAGTATGCAAGAATAGAAGTGTTGGGAAAAGAAAGAGACTAGAAAAAATAAGTTGGACAACGGTTGAGCTATTGTCTCTCGCTATAGCAAACACCCTCACTATAGCAAAAGGCTTTTGTTATAGAGAAGTCCTCTATGGCAAATGATCCTCGCCATAGTAGAGTCCTCTATAGTAGATACCCCCTGTTATAGTGAGAATCGTCTTCTTCGCTGAACTCCGAGCCTTCCATAGAGGATTCAATATTTTTTTCCCGAATTCGCCAAATTTCTTATAGATCTAGTCCTAACCTAGAATACAATACTCCTAACAAGGTTCTTATAACCAATATTGGCCAAAATCAAGCCCTAGAAGACCACCAAAGTTCAAACCAAGATTTTCTACAACTACGCATTTCGTTGAATGATTCTAACCATATTTTTAACTAGTTCGAGTAAGCAAGGCAAGAAACGATTTTGTTACGTATATTTTAGAAGCATGCTTTGATTTAATCTAGTTCTAGAGATAAAAAACTTTTTCAAAGAAAATCATATGCCCCATAACCCCCATTTAGCATGGTTTGTAAGCATAAAAATCAAGGAGAATAGCATGTACAATTATAATATGTGATTGAATGAGTAGGTTGCCTTAGTAAACGAGTAAGAGTGAATAGTTGGAGAGAGATTTTTTTATTTGTGAGTTGGAAAATGAGGGGTCTAGGAGGAAAACTGTTTGTTTTCCTCTCTTTGAACTGAACATTTCTTCTAAGCGAAGGTATTAACTATAGTGAAACTTTGTGATAGTGAAGATGTTCACTATAGCAAAGGATTCCTACTATAGCAAGCCTCCACACATTAGTATCTTGCTTTTTGAGAGTCTTGGTCATTTGTTTCAATTCTTGAGTCGTTTGTTTCAATTCTTGATAATGTCTATGTAATTATAATTTCAAGATGATCCCTTTCAAAATGTTTGGTCATGTTATTATTTCCGCCTATATCGTGAAGGCCAACCATCAGTGTGATATAACTCTATTGGGGACAAACATTTATTTAATTGATATCTTATATAATAATCTAATTCGTTGTTACTTGGATAGTACATTGAAAATTTGGGTACTTTTTAATTTTGGGGCTACTTGAATTTTTCATTAATTGTCAAGTTAAACTTTATTGGTCAACAACTTTCTCTATACCGAAGGAGTCTCACTATAGTGAAGACCTTATAGCAAAGGATCGGTAAAATAGTGGCTTTGGAGGGGTTTTTTTTAAAAAAAATCATTGGGACTTTTTTTTTGGACGTCCTAGGAATTATTTTGATAGAGGAGAGATCAAGAGAGAGGGGAGAGAAGAAAATACTTCTTGCAAGTCTACCTAAAGCCTTCCTCCAGATTCCTTCACCAAGTCATCGGGCCATCAAAAAAAGTAGAACTTCATGAAAACTTTTTTAGAGCGTATCGCTATTTTGAAATAAAAAAAGGTTTATGGATGAAGTAATCGGAATGACAAGTGGTTATGGTTGCGGAAAGCATTGGGGCCTACTACTCATATTTAAAGTAGGTTATGATTTACTCAACTCTAGACTTGTTTAGTGACATGTTTGGCATCATGGGGTTGATGAGGATAACCTAAGTAGGCCTACGAGCATGAAAATTAGGTGTTGACCTTAAAATAACTATGATTGAATAAACTTTGATAATTATGTTGATAACTATTTGCTACTGATTTATGAATAAACTTTGGAATAATATGATTAAATGAGAGATTTTGGAACATTACATAAGATTAAAGGTTAAAATCAACCAATAACATATTGGAAGTGGTCTCTATTTATCGAATTTGGTGGTTGTGATTATGATGTGGTGTTTTATAGAAATTGTGATAATGAAAAGATTGGTTATTGATCTTGAAACTTTGAGGGTAAGAACAAGAGTGTTGTAAACTATGGGTTGTCATGATGTGTTAAGTAAGAAAGGCAGACGGTCTGTAATCTAGGGTTAAAGAGACGTTGATAAATTAAGAGAATCATAAAATAGTTAAGGAAGTGATTAATCCTAAAAATTATTGTTGAGTCAGTAATTAGGAGGAGTGCAATGACGTATGTTACGGTTTAGTTAGAGTTAGATATTACTTAGTTGTCAATATGTAATGGGAGTTGTATTGCATGTTGATTGGTCTTCGTACATAGTTCTTATAGTTTTGACGAAATTAAGTGTTGCTGGTAAGATTTAACATGCAAAATGTGGAATTGATTATTCATTGATAATATATATTATGAACTTGTAATAAGTTTTAATGCGACGATATTATGAATGATGTTATTGTGGTTATGCTTGACGTGTTGCTCTAAGAGGAAATTGGAGAGTAGCATAATGAAATATGCAGATATAGTGAGTATATAACCAATATTAGGATGATGAGTTACTCGAGTTTGATGTGAGATTACGGACGAGCGAAATATGTGGGATTGAATACCATGTCAGTATGGTACATGTACACCTAGGTTCCCAATAGCTCATGACTAGATGGTCAAGATTAAGATCTTTTAGCATGTGTGTACAAATGAGAATGAGACTAATGATTCTAAAAGGTATGTTGGTGATTCCTGAAAAGTGCAGTAACTATGCCACACTAGGATGGATATGAATTTCATTTGACTTGTTGTATTTTCACAAGTGTATTTGAAATGACTTGTTGCATCTTGACAAATGTTTGAATTTACTTGTTGCATATTGACATGTGTTTTGAATTGGCTTATTGAATTTTAATAAGTATGTGATGATTTACACTGATGAGTTGTATTGATTAATGGTCTTGTTCAGAGTTTAATAATTTTACCTGCTAGTTAAGGTCTAATAATGTTAAAAGAATAGTATACATTTAACTCTTGCAAGTAAATTCCTCTTACAAATACTAAGTGTGGTTGAACTACCTTATACTTGATAAGTCTATGGGTTGAATTGTGCATAGGTTAAATGAAGGTTGTGATATATATAAACAATTTATTAGATATTAATCATCGGTGTTGCACTATATATAACCAAAAAGGTTAGATCGCAAAGAAGCGCATCGTGTGTGCGCGTTCAAAGTTAAATGATATATGAGTATTAATTGTCATCTGGGTAGGTGACTGGAGATTAAATAAATGAGTAGAAATAATTTTACGAACATTTCATTTTCAAGAACAAACCCTAGGGCATCCGTATTTCACAATTTTTATGCACTTTCAAGCATAATATACACTACAAAGTATAGATTTCATTTAACTCAACAATATATGACCACAAGAATATGCTTATTATCAATTTCAACTCACTATTTCTAACCTAGGGAAAAAGAGTGAATGGTTGAACAAACTATACTTCAAACAACAAAATGAATGAATATAAATCAATTTTAGACTTACCTTTAACGTTTGATGTAGTGAAAAATAAGGGGAAAAAGAGATTTTGATAGAGAAGAGTGTAGAAGTGAGGAAATGAAGAAAAAATAATGAGGTATATGACTTTATTATATCGATCGAGTCAGGTTGATCCGATGAGCTTTTACTGATTTTTTCTTGATAACATGTTGGGCGTGATGTAGGACCTATCATCAAAGAATGGGTCTAAGCCGTGAAGATAATGACATACTTGAGTTTTTGTGACCTCTAAAGTTTGCCCACATTCGCAGTGCAGACTCAACATGTGGGACTAGGTCCGTGTCACAAAGCTCAGTGCACAGATTGTGGATCTACGCCTCCTAGTGTGCTATTTGGTAGGCCTCAACTTCCTCTAATACTTGTGTGCTTTAATATGCATTTTCCATTCTCTTGGCACCTAATACCTATAAAAACACTCATATAGTTGCTAGATAGGTGGGTTTCCTCTCACCAAGCACCTTAGTTTTGATCATGACACAAATTTTTTTTGTATTATCTTATTTTTATATCCTACACAATCACTTTCACTTCTGCGAGCTGAATGCACACTGACAAGGCCATGTGTTAAGAAAGTTGATGATCTAGAGGAGAAATGCAACCAAAGCTCGTCTAAACAAAGATTGGAACATAGCACCAGAAGAGTGGTGGACATGAATATTAAGAGAGAAGGAAATAGGAAACCCTATTTTTTAGGGGCAAAGTTTGAAGAACTCAATCACTTTTGGATCGAGTTTGTATATATTTCCTATTTTTGGCTTTTTGTTTTTGGTTGGCACAAACATGAGCTGGTAGCAATCTTGGCTATTAGCATTGTATTTTTTTATTCTTATTAATAAAAAGGAATCTCCTACACAATTACAATCACAATTTGCCTCCCAAGTAGCGCTTGATTCAATATCACGGAATGACCAAAGTTGACGTTCAAGACCATCTCTTTTATTTTCTACTCTTACGAGAAATTTTTCATTTCTTCTTCATCATGAGGGATCTTCCCTCTTCATTTTCCTCTAGCTTCCTCTTTTCTCTTCTGCTTTCTAGCTTAAGTTCGAGCCATTTGATGACTTACTCATGCTTCTACAACACCTTGAGCAATCAACCATACCCACTCTTTATAATTTCGATCTCAATCTTGGTCACCTTTGTGATTCAGCGTAGATTTCTATAGTGTGAGGGTGTGAAGATTTACAAAATGTGAAATTCATGTCTTCATTGTTGACCCATATTTTCATCTGGTTGGATTTCAATCAATAAGTGTTACCCTAGTTGCTAGGAATGGACACCCCGATGTGACTAGAAACCCGACATTTGCCTCAAAATCAAGAATTATAAAAAAGAGGTAGAAATTACAAACTTACCCGCTCTAATGAGCATGTCTTAAACTATTCCGTCTGGAGAAACACGGGACCTATTAGCCAATAATAAAGTGATGTTGGTAGGATGCGACTAGGGGTGGCAGGGGGACCGGGTCGGCCCGCCCCGGCCCGCGACCGGTCCGAGAACCGGCCCGCCGGACCCGGTCCCATTTGAAGATGGTGGGATGGGGGTTTTCGGGATAGGGGACCGGTACCGGTCCGGTTCACCCGTCGGTCCCGGTCGACCCGGCCCGGTCCCGGCCCGGATGAACCGGCCGGTTCGCGGGATCCCCTAACAATATTTTTTTTTTTTTTTTTTTTTTTTTTTAAAATTCAATCTGGGAAAGTCAAACCTAAAATCTAGAGAAATAGATGGGAGAGAAAGAGAAGTTCTAGGGTTTCTAAGAATTGGGGAAATTTTTCATTGGAAGAGAAGAGAAATTTTTCTGTTGAGATTTTTGGTGTGAGGCATCTGGGCTTGGGGATAACAAGGTTGTAACGCCTTTGGCCTTTGCCTTCTTTTGTTTTTTATTTAACTTTTTTTCATTACGAGTGTCAAATCATTTTTTTTTATTTAATAAAAATATTTTATAAAATTGTAGTTTTTTTTTTTGTAGTAATAGAGTCATTTGATTTTTTTTACTTAAAAAATTAATTAACTTTTATACAAAAAATGTCTTGGGTAAAGTTTTTGTTTAAAAGGATGTGGAGGAACTTTTTAAAAAAGTTTCAAAAAGAATTTGACTTTTTCTTGACTATCTTAATTAGGAATTTTTTAGAGCAATGAAAAATTAATTCGGATTAAGAAATTAACTTGAAAACAATATATTATTTGGTTTGGTATCATCCAATGTTATTAAATTTAATAAAAATTGGTAATGTTTAGCTTGTTTTGATATTAAAAATAAATAAAACAAAATATTGAACAAACACGAATTAATATATGTTTATATAATTAGTATTTTCTATTATTATAAATTAAAGTTCTATTACAAAATTATTTTTCATTGTTAGGCTTTTCGCTATTAAATCATTACTCGTATTTAATGTGATTTGGATTTTATTGGGTAAGAAAATGCATTTTGTTAGTTGAGATATATCAGTTAAATAATAATTAAAATGTTGCATATTCATGTGGTTTAAATTGTAATGATCAAAATTAGCATGTATTTAAAAATATGAATAATCAATTATTTTGAAGCAATGTTCACAATATAACCTCCACCAGTAAATTTTATAGACTGTCTAAGTCATCTCAAGTTTACTAGATATTCAACACTTATCTAAATTTTCAGTTACAAAGAAATGCATTTTGCTAGTTGTTGATACGTTAATTAAATAATAATTAACTATTGTACATTTTCATGTATTTTGAATTATAATGTCAAAATTAGCATCAGCTGAAAATGTTAATAATCCATTATTTTAAAGCAATATCCATCATATAACACCTCCATCAATAAACGTGTATAAACTACATTAGTCATCTCAAGTTCATTAGATATTCAACATATCAATTTAGGTATTTTGGGTGCAAAGAATTGCATTTTGCTATTTATAACACATCTGTTAAATAATAATTAAATATTATATTTTCATATGTCTTGAATTGTAATGGTTAAAATTAGCATATATGGAAATAACAATAACCAATTATTTTGGAGCAATATAAGTAATTTAAGTCTATCAATAAATGTGTATAAATCACCTCAAGATCATGAGTTAGATATTCAACATTTGTCTAAATTTTTTATTACCAAAAAAATGCATTTTGCGATTTGTCAGCACATCAATTAAAAAATATACATTCATTTGTCTTGAATTGTAATGGCTAAAGTTAGCATAAATAAAAATAATCTATGCTAATAATTAATTATTTTGAAGCAATGTTCGTAATATAAACCACATCAATAAATGTGTATATAGATTATATAAGCCACCTCAAATTCATTAGATATTCAATATTTATGTAATTTTTTTACTGCAAAAGAATGCATTTTGTGAATTATTGACATATCAATTAAATAAATAACTAAATAATATACATTCACGTTTCTTGAATTGTGATGATCAAAATTAATACATGCTTAAAATACAAATAATAATTATTCTAAAGTATGCAATGTCTGTAATATAAGTCTCATCAATAATATGCATAGATTATCATAAATCATCTTAAGCTCATTAAATACTTAACATTTGTCTAAATCTTTTAATGCAAAAAATGTATTTAGTTAATCGTCAATATACCGATTAAACAATAATTAAATATTATATATTCATGTGTCTTCAATTATAAAAGTCAAAAATAACATGTGCATTATTCTAGAACAATGTTCATAATATAAGTCCATCAAATATATATATATATATATGTAAAGACTACATAAATCACCTCATGTTCATTAGATATTTGATATTTGTCTAAACTTTTAGGTGGAAAAAAAACATATTTTGCTATTTATCGACACCTTACAACTAAATACTATACATTCATGTGTATTGAATTATAATAACCAAAATTAGCACTTATTAAAAAATATCAATAAATTAATTATTCTAAAATAGTGTTCATAATATAAGTCCCATAAAAAAACGTATGTAGGCTACATGAGTCACCTGAAGCTCTAGATATTCAATATTTGTCTAAATTTAAGGTGCAAAAATTGTATTTTGCTAGTCATCGATATATTAATGTATGTTTATGTGTCTTAAATTGTAATGACAGAATTAGTTTCCTTGAACTTATGTAGCTTTACTTTTTATAAGCTACGAACATATTAAATTTTTGTTTTCCCTTTCTTTATAACTCGTGTGTTTTGATATGTAAGTTAATGTTTTGCCATAGTACATAGACACATACCTCACAAAAGAGAAAATGACCAAAATAATCCTTAATGTATAGGGTTTGAATAATTTTGATCATTCATATATATCAGCTTATCAAAATAATCCTTGATGTATATAAAAAGATTATCATTTTAGTCCTTATCCCTAAAATTAACCATAAAAATAAAAAGTACAGTTAGATTTAACGGTGGATCCTCTATATTAATACTTGACAAACTCTTCTCCCCCAAATCTTCTCTCTTCACCCAATTCTTCTTCCCTGGACAAAGAAGAAGAAGCCAATTCTTTTTTCCTATCATCAAAATTCTCTTTGACTAATAAATTAAAATCTCTTTAAATTTCTAAAAAAATATTTTAAAATTTTTATTTTCTACCTCTGTCCCGTTCAATTTTTACCTTTATATGAACAGTGGAATTAAAAAAATTATTAATTTCAAAAAGAGGAAACAAAAAAGCTATATCCTTTCCGTAAAGAGTTTCAACAAGAGTATATAATTAAAGCTAGAAAAAAGTTAAAATTATGGTAGTCTTCTAAGAGGAAATAATGAAGTGTTTTAGTAAATTTATTTAGTTTGTATTTGTGTCAGTGGTCTCATTTTTATCTTTTATTTTTTGTATGTATGAAAATGTAAGCTACTGGAATTGTTTTGTAGAGGTACATGGAGATAAGAAATGAGTGTAATGTGTGTAACTTTTCTTGTAAGAATATGGCAAGTGGGTGGATTGAAGATGGAGAATGATCTCTAATGGCGAAAGTGAGAAGATTGAAGCAGAAGAGGTATGTTAGGTGTCAATATTGAGGGACCCGCTGTTAAATTTAACAACACTTTTTACTTTTATGGTTAATTATAGGGTTAAGGACTAAAATGATCATATTTTTATATACATTAAGGACTATTTTGATAAGGTCATATATATGAAGGACCAAAATAATTCAACCCCTATACATCAAGGACCATTTTGATCAAACATATGATATGATCTTAGACGTAAACAAAATAAAATAAAACAACAAGTTAGGAAATTTATTAGTAAAAAGAGATCAATTTAACTAACAAGAAGTTTTTGATGGATAAATTCTTCATGACCTAGTCAATGGATTATTATAAGAACAATAATAATAATATATTTAGTGTGATTTTATAAATGGAGTTTGAAGAAAATGATATTGTACACAATTTTAGTCTTATCTTATGAAAGTAGATTCATCGACTCAAGTAAAGCTTGATCAATGGGCTAGTATTGATAAATGAATTTATATTATATGTCTTTTAAATAATTTAAGTTGTTAATCATTGTGATTTATAGAATTTTTACATATTTTTTACATAATTTTCAAATATATAACAGATAAAAGGAAAGATAAGACAAACAAATTAAAATAGAAAAAGTACAATTTTTCACAAAATACCTCCGACTTGAAGCTGACACACCGACAAACAACTCTGCTTCTGACAACTTCTACAAAGTAGTAATTTAAGTCGTTAATTATTGCAATATATAATATTTTTACATAATTTTTCAAATATATAACATTAAAAAAATAGAATAAATAAATTAAAATGAAGAAATAATTGAAATTTCATAAAATATAATTTCAATACAAATAAATAAGTATATAAAAAATAAAAAATCCCCCGTCCCGTCCCGTCCCGTCCCCCCAAAACCCGTCCCATCCCGTATATATAGTGGGACGGGACGAGACTTATTTTTGTCCCCCCAATCCCGGTCCCCCCAAAATCCCCCCAGAACCGTCCCCCGTCCCGTCCCGTCCCCCTTCGTCCCGTCCCCCAGTCCCCGTCCCCGTCCCCTTGCCAGCCCTAGATGCGACTCTCCCTTGCCGTGTGTCTTAAATACTAATAGGGGCACTAGATTTATAATTGCCCCTAAATCACATAGTGCATATTCATTATCACTTTCACCAATTTATAAATATTGGACAAACTAGAGATATGTTCCTATATACTGGAATTCAAATAGATAATTCACTATCGACTTATTCAAGTGTGTTCATTGTGCAAAATAGATGAATCTATTTGTCTTTTAAAGTTTGTTAGCCCAATTAGAAGAATTTCACCCTAAGTCCTTTCGACACTTGAGTGTGGATTTAATTTGTTCATCATTATAGGTATCAAGATATTAGATAGGAGTAGGTAGCCCCAAATCCACGCTAATGATTCTTTTTTCTAAACTTAACTTCTTTTGTCAAGTAAGTCAAAATACAAGTTAGTTCTTATGTTTGTAATCATTAAAAAGACAATCTTTACGATAGAACCTTGATGCACAACAATCACACCTTCATGTAAACATTTTAGTGTGAAGATTGCATTATCCTTATCCCTACTTTAGGTTACATAAATCTAGTTATATGATTAAGCTATTCATAATTAATTGCAAAAAATAAAAGTAATTAATGTAAGCAATAAACATTACATTGAAAAAATAAGATAAATTTTGAATAATTGCAACGCTTGCAAAAATCTCTTGTGAGTGCAATAATAATCATTATGAAAATAGTGAACTAATGCTAACAATGACTTTGTAAAAGAATAGTATCTTTGAGTAGTTCGTAACAATGAACAATAATCCTTATTATCTATTGGCAGAGTGTAATCTTGAAAAGTTGTTATTGTGGTCTATTTATAGTGGTAGAAAAAACCCACTAATCATAGTTAGACTCGACCTTGGTTGTATTAAAATAATTCCATAGATACACTAGTGTGCGCCGCAAACCCCATTGTGGAACATGAAGTTTGCACAAGCAGGGGCATCCTGAAGCTCTATCTGCTTTCTAAATGGGGCACAAGGTGATCACATAAATTATTAGTCTCGAAATTGAGCTCACCAGCAGGTGCAGCGCTGAGGCCAACACATAATGCATGCCCTGCGATGCAGACCACCTTATTTAGCCTATTTTGACTTCAGTTCAATCTAGGATGCTTCGTTTTGAGTTTTGTTCCTTCCTGTGGACTTGAAAAGTTACAAAATGTTTAGGATGTCCTACATTTTAGAGCCTATTTGACATTGCTGTTAGGAGCCCAAAAACACTTATTTTGAGAAAAAAACATTTTTTTTTTGAAAAAATAGGTGTTTGGCAAACCTCTAAAACTATTTTTAAATAGAAGCAGAAGCAGTTTTTCAGCTGTTGGGAAGAAGCTATAAAATTTTCTGCTTTTTAAAAAAAGCAGAAGCAAAAAACTATTTTTTTCAAGACTAAAATCGTCCCCCCCCCCACCCCACAGGCACGCATGCACGCACACTTCTATATCTCTTATTAATTAATTAACATATCTCATATGTTTGGTTATGTTCCATTTAATAGTTCTATTTTTTTATTTTTATATAATATATTTTATATTTTATTTTACGTTTACGTACTATTATTTTACTTATTATTTTACAGAATTAGAAAACAAGAAAAAGGTAACAACAATATGTTTGTAAGATTATAAAAAAAAAAAAGAAGAAAAAAAAACAGCAATTAAAGATTTCAACCCTTCAAAAAATGTATAAAATTGATTGAAAATTTGAATATGAACATTTTAATTTAATAAAAATAAAAATTTAATTTAATTTCTTGTAATAGATGTTTAAACTAGTTTTTCTCTATAAAATAATCTTAATATTAAAAGTACATTAATACTAGCCTTTAATCGTAATTTGACTCTCAAAAGCATTTTTAAAAAAAGATTAGTCAAACACAATTTGCTTATAAAAAATCATTTTTTAAATGAATTAGCCAAACACAAATTGTTTTTTTCTCAAAAGCACTTTTCTAAAAAATTATTTTAAAAAAAGTGTTTGTGAAAATAAACAGTTTTTAGCAGCAATGTCAAACATGCTCTTAAGTGGAGATATCAAATAATACCTACCTATTAGTATTAATGAAAAAGAAAATGACAAAAATATCCCCAAATATATTTTTTGATGGGAATAAAAATGAAATATTCACATTTGACAAATTTATAAAAAATAAAAATATTTAAGATTTTTTTTTTTTACACCCCACTCTCCCACCTTCCCACCTCCAAGCAGAAGAGGCTTGAGAACAAGACAAAAGCAAAAGAGTAGGTTTTTTCCTATTTCACCCTTTCCTCCCTTTGGTTTCACCACCACCACTCGCTCACTCACTCACTTCTCTTCCTTTCTTTCTCTCTCTGTGCGGAGCTGAGAGAAAATCAAAAGCGAATCAAACCTCCATTTTGATTTCTTCCCCCTTTTTATGCTGTGAACAAAATCTAGGGTTTCTGCTGTGGAGTGTGGAGTGTGAAGAAAGTTTCCTCATCGCCGTTGTCTGTTTCTTGGAGTTACCTCTGGACCCACAAGTAGTAGAATAAGATCACCATGGATTCGGTAGGAAATCTTGATGAACAAATTGGTCTGCTTATGCAGTGCAAACCCTTGTCCGAGCAGGCGGTACGATTTCTTTTCCTTTTTTTTGGGTTCGGATCTGGATGTGTATTTTCCCTTAAATTTCGTGCCATTTTTCTTGATTCAATTCTAGATTGAGGATTTATCTGGTCGAAATTTTTTGGTTTTATTCCAAGTTTATGTGAATCAGATCCATGTGTTCTTCATTATTTAGATGGTTTGAAGAAGGGAAACTAACATATATGTGTTATTTGATTTCAAGACTTTGAAATATTTTCAGTTTCTTGTCAGTTTTGGATGTAGGGAAAACATAGAAAAGTTCATTTTAGTGTTCTTTAGTATCATTTTCTCATGAAATACACTTGATTCTCATATTTCCTATTAATTGTCCTCAAGAAGGGAAACACATGTGTTGCTCGATTTCATTTTGAAATATTTCCAGATAATTCTGTTATAGGTTTATCTAAAAGATTCGCAATATAACTAGGAAGACGTTTTTTTTTTCAGTTTAGATGTAGGAAAACCATGGAAAAGTTTATTTTATTGTTCTTTAGTATCATTTTTCTATGAATTGTAGTGAGGCAGACAATCATTTTTTACTTTTAGTTGTCCTCATTTCCCTTTTCTACAGAATTCCAAGATCCTATGAAAAAATAGTGAAGTATTAATCTTTTTAAGTTGAAAACTTGAACTGTTTTCTACAAGTGAGGGATAGCCTAGTGGAGAAGACCTCCACTTCCAACCTTGGGATTTGTGTACCGAGGGAGCAAAGAGTGAAAGGGCTACTGATGACTCCTGAGGGGGAATGGGTGTAACCACTTTAAAAGAAAAAAGAACTTGAATTTGTTAATGACACTTAGTATAATGAATGGATTCCTGTCTTCCTTCATGAGCTCGTAGTTTTTTGGTTACTCTGGGAATTCAGATTATGGTGGGGTTCAAAAGAGATGGAAATGGTGCTGTCATATAAAATCTGTGACTTCAATCAAATTGAATGTGGCATCATATATACTTTTGACCCTTTTTTGCTCCTTGGTCACTTGCTGACTTCCTAGTGCTCTCGAATTCTTAGAAGCGTATTTCAGAAATTTGTTCCCTTCTGATTGTATAATCAATCTTTTACTAATCTGTACTGGACAATCTGGTCTTTTTATGGTGGTGTCATCTCTCTTCCTTCATGAGCTTGTAATTGACTTTGCTAATTCCTTAATAATAGTTGTTAGAAATGGAATCCATGAAAGGAATGGTAATGGCTTATTGCAGATTTTTACATAGGTTTCCCCATCCTCCTCTGAGAAAAGAAAGCAAAAACAGAATGGAATCACTTTTTCCAGTGAAATAGGATTCGAAGAGCTTTCATGATCATTCACATGAATTTCAGTAGGCCAGAAGGTAGTTAGCAGAAGCTACCGTTTTGAGTATGCTAGATTGTGGCGTTTATTGCAGAAGCTTGTATACTGGGAAAGAGATGGACATTAAGCTTATAATAAAGAAAGTATTTATCAATACTTTGGGTCTTCTACTGAAGTTGTTTTATTTTGAGCTTATGCATCTGAGCTTATGTTAAGCTCTTATTTAATGGCTTGCTTCATGTGGCTCCTTTATTATGGTGCACGTGTTTTATTCCCCCTCTTGTATTAGTAATGAAAGAATTGGCTGATAAAGGTGCTTGCTGTGTAGGTAAGAGGACTGTGTGAGAAAGCGAAGGAGATTCTAGTGCAAGAGAGTAATGTGCAGGTACGATACCTCTATGGTTGGTTATGTTTTCTCGCCTCTTCTTTTCTGTTGAAGATATTATTTATTTCCTTCCATTCTGGGAGGGCAGGTAGA
Organism: Solanum tuberosum; assembly: GCF_000226075.1. NCBI lineage: Eukaryota > Viridiplantae > Streptophyta > Magnoliopsida > Solanales > Solanaceae > Solanum > Solanum tuberosum. The sequence continues at coordinate 341,493 of NW_006239400.1, forward strand.
GAGTTGGACCTGGTCACGACTTCATTTGTACGAAATACTTCATTTTGATCTGATTTAAACTTATAAAGACAATAAACTATTTACTTCAGTTACCCCAGACTTTGTCTAGTGGTAAGAGCATACCATGTGATGTTGGGGTTTAGGGGGCACAGCATGGGTTCGGATCTTGCCGCAGACAAAAGCGTAGTATTTAAGTGGAGAAGCGTAGAGGGATAGAGGGACAATCACATTATTCACCAAGCTTTGAAGCTGCACTACTAGCCCTTAGGTATATCTCAAGTATGTGGTCAAGATTTCAGCTTATTTTGTACTTGCTACAGTACTCATACGTTAATACGAAAGTCTAAACAATTTTTTACTCTGTCATGTCCCTAAAAGTTGACGCGTCCTTTCTCTTTGGTATATTGTAAAAAGCTGACCTAAGTGGCAATTCTTTTCCCTCCAAACCAGGCCAATATTGTATTAATTTGATGTGGCATCTTTCCCACTAATATCTTTACTTTTCACAATTCAAATCCTTATAATAGACATTTCTCCATCAATATCAATCTAATGATTTTCTTTTTCCCACAAGGAGTTATGAATGTAAGATGTTTTTCGAGCTAGTTTTTTTCCTATTAATGTTTGGGTAGTAAATTCAGGACATCCCTTTCTTTTGTAAATCAATAATGTCTCGCTGGTGAACATGTACCTCAACTGATCTAGCGAGCAACCTGTTCACACGCACTGGTTGCCAAGGTAGTCCTGTTCTCTAGCAGATAGGCTCACACCAATAGTCATAGCCGGGGATTCAAACCTGGGATTTTAGGTTGTTCTTCCATGCCACAACCACTAGGTCATCCCCATGAGGTCTCGATTTAGAACATCTACTATGAGAAGGTAGTGCAAGACTCAAACTGATTCAGTTTATGATAGCCTGTATTGAATCTCCCCTTTATTTTATCAACTCATACAGAGAGCATGTGAAGTAATTTTATTTTATTTTATGACAGAATATGTTAATTAATTGGAATACTGTTTAGCGACTTTCAGAGCTTTTGCATCACTTTTTACTTTGAACATGTTGCATGTGAATGTTTCCAACCTCGTGGGTGGATTGATTATTGGAGTACTGATTAGTTTTCCACTTCCCTTTTGCAGCCTGTGAAAAGCCCTGTGACGATATGTGGTGATATTCATGGGCAGTTCCATGATCTTGCTGAGCTTTTTCGAATTGGTGGGAAGGTATCAGTTCTTTTTATGCCTTGCTTTCTACTTTACAGATTTGTTCTTGCCGGAAGATGAGACTAGGGGACATGCCAGGGCAAGAAGAATTGTGTAATTGTCTTTTATCATAGTCATACGTGGTGGCAATTAACGTTTTCATAATATGTTAGTCATTTGGTTACTCCTCTGGTTGGGGAGAAGACTTCCTATCTTCTTCAGGAAGGAGGAGAATTTGTTTAATATGCTATTATTAGAAGCTATATGCAATGCTGCATATAATGTTCTCTAAGTGATGAACTCTAGTTTTGTTGCTGTGTTAATAATCTGAAAGTGAACTCAGTACAATCTAGATCTAAGCCGTTTCACTAACTCAAGAGAGCTAAGATGTATCTTCTTTTCATTGCGATGGAGCAAACCAAAACCAAAACCAATACGCTATGAAAGAAAAATGAACAGAAGAAATCTTCAGAAATGGTGCATGATATGAATAATTCTTCAGAAATGGTCTATGGTATGGTTAGTCACTTTATTACAAGCTCCGAGGACTCTTATATTGTTAAGGACATGAGCTACATAATGCATGTTCCTATGGGTAATAATGTGGCTTTTGTCACAATTAATGTGATAATTGAATTGTTAACTTTTTCATTTGTTACTTGAAAACAAGTAGTTCTAACATTTCCATGGAAGTGATTGTCATCAGATTTGATCTTCTTACATATCCTAATTTTTGTTTTATTGGCAGTGTCCCGACACTAATTATTTATTCATGGGAGATTATGTGGATCGTGGATACTATTCTGTCGAAACAGTTTCGGTGAGATTTTAGCTCCTCTACCTCTAAAAACAAGTTGATGCAGTAATGATATATCAGTTGTTTATGACAAAATCATGTAATACTTGTAACCTTTCCCATCTTCCGAATGCATCTCTTTTGTTCTTCTCATGTTACAGTACACCTTTTCAGGACAGTACCCTTTTACATTTGATCTCTTAAACTTGGAGAAATATCTTCTCTGCTTCGCTATCTGAAGTGTTCAAAGCTTTTCATTTTCTATGATAGTCACTTATGAAAAATTGAAACCTTAAAAAAAGTTCACTTATGAAAATTGTCATTGGCTGCTTTGACTTATTCGATATCATGGGGCACTGTTGAATTTACAATTTGGTATGCTGGAATGTATGAAGTCCGAAACCATAAGTGTAACAGCGTTACATGCATAAGAAGAGTTGTTCACTATTGTACTGGAAGATCTTTTCACTAATGAGATGGGCTTACTGTTGTGTAGCTGTTGCTAGTGATGGTCTCATTTTGACTATATACTCATTTGGTTTTCACGTTTCCAGCTTTTGGTGGCTCTCAAAGTTCGCTATCCTCAACGAATTACAATCCTAAGGGGAAATCATGAGAGTCGTCAGGTATACTTCATTCTTGAATTAAATTTTTCCCTCTCTCTCTAAGTTTTACATAAACCACATTAAATGGATCCCTTCATTCATTGAGTTAAAAGTATTTATTCATTTGGTCCAGTATGATTTTTAATCTTGCTTAGATTCGGATGGTGAATACTGATTGTGGCTCTGTCTCATGCAGATTACTCAGGTTTATGGGTTTTATGATGAATGCCTTCGAAAGTAAGCCTCCTAATTTTTACTTCTTGTAAGTTACATTATGTCATTGTTTTCTGTTCTTTGGCCTTGGGTGAACGGGGAGAGGTGGGTTTGGATATCTGGATTAAACAAATTCCTTGATTTGGTATTTCACAGTTAAGGCATGCTGTTTATATGCTAGTTTTCCACAATGTGTGTAGCTAGGTTCTGGAGATACACATATTGGTGGTACTTCCTTAAGATATATTCAACATTTTTGTCATTTGAACTTCTTGAAAGTTGTAGTCTCTAGAGTTGCTTTAAGGGCTAGTGCCTGCATATGATGCAACTTATCATCTGAACATAGAGAGTCAATATGAGTTTAGAAGGTAAAAGTTTATGTCTCAAATACTCTATGATAGTGATGGATTAAGTTTGTAACTCAGAGCAATATTCCCTCTTTACCAGTAAAGCTGATCCAGGTGGATAGTATAGAAATCGAGAATGACAAAAATATTATCATTGGAGTTATTGGGATATGCGCTTAAAGTAATTGTTGAAATGTGCAGAAGTGGGTCAGCTAGATGAAGGTATGTTCAATGGAGATCATAAATGGAGCAATATTTGTCTTACTAATTAGAGTTCTCGGAAAGAGGAATCATTCTATTTTTGGAGTTACTTATACTAGGACAAAACCTTGAAAGTCATTTCACAAGCTTTTGGGTCCTATTGACATTAGTGGCACAAGCTGTGTGATGTACTGTCGTTCATGAAAGAAGTGTTAGAAGTCAATGATGTAGCATTTGTTGATGTTCATGAATTTATATAATTTTTAAAATAGAGCTCCCAAGTCTTAAACCTTACTATTTATCACTCAAGTAAAAAAGCAGAGCAACTATTGAAACTTGCAACTTAGAATTTAATTTATTTCAAAAGGAAAAGGTTAGAATGCTTTTGACTTTATTATTTTCCATTAGTAGCTCATCTAATTCATCTTAGAATATCACCAAACTTGCAACTATGGATGCTTTTCTGACTCATCATATTGTTAGGTTTATAGCAATTAATGTTTGGTGATTTTCTGTATTTGCATTTTACAGATATGGTAATGCCAATGTGTGGAAGACTTTCACAGATCTGTTTGACTACTTTCCTCTGACTGCTTTGGTTAGTATGATATCTTTTTAACTGCCTTTAGTGGATTACTTACATGTTATGCAAATAGTTTCTTCCTTCTTTTTTGATTGATTTTGATTCGAAACACATATCTCTGTCTCTTAAATTTATTCTCTTTAGATGTTTATTGCTGATGTTATTGAAGTCCTTTCCTTTTGATGATATGATACGATCTTCCTTTTTGCTTATTGCGCTGATTCATTATGTTTGACAATGGACCCTAAAATGTTTTGAGATTCTGAATTAAGAGAGCTCTTTATGCTTAGGAAATATATTGAATATCCAATAAATTGCGTTAAGTAGACTTGCCTGGAAGACATTTGCAAAACCCAAAATCAAACTTGGAACTTGATGGTGGTTTGAAGTGTTCTCTATCATTTTGAAGAAGTGATTTAAAGAGTTGGCAAACTAAATCACTCATTTTCACTTAGAAGCTTTATCAAATTGCTTTTTTTGCTAACTTGATTTCATTGGATTTAGAATAAAATATGTGCATCAGGATAACCTTTTTTCAATGATACAATTTGGATAATTTTCTGGTCATAATTTATAACAGTAATCCTGGTATGATTATGGTTGGTGAACGTAAAAATTCTTGTTGCTATTTTTTTCTGGAACTTGGTAACTTTGTATTATATCACATACCGATGCATGAGTTGTACCTTATATACAAGTGTACTCCCAATTTCACTTCTCTATGATTAAATTGAGTCTAGAACATCAATAAACAGAGATAGTGTCATTTGAGTATAGCTGATTATACCAAAAACCTAAAAAAAGAATGCAGTTAAGTTTAACTTTCTACACATTGTTCACTATGCTCTCAAAAATCTCGAATTTCTCTCTTTCCAGATAGCCCACCATATAACACTAGGGATAATTATCGATCTACTTTTGTCTTTTGCATGCACCCTTTCTCCCTCCCAGCTCATTAAGGCCCCGGTCACTTCCCTAGGCATGGTCCAAGGAATGCCTTTCAGGCTGATAAATATTCTCCATAATTTTGGGTGTATTTGCAATGTAAAAATAGATGGTTGACAGTCTATTTGTTTCACTACATGGAAACACCTGGAGCACAAGGTTATCTTCCTCTTCATGACATTGTCTTGTGTAAGGACTGCTTCCTTAGCCATTAACCAAACAAAGCATGAAACTTTGTGAGGTATCCTACTCTTCCATATTTGTTTGCTGGTTTGTTTAAAAATTCAGCAACTCATGATCTCCCAGTCATTCAACTGTCTTCTGAAAGTGAAATTCCATCCCAGTGGGGACCATAGCTTTGCTATGGTACTTTGTTGGGACAAAAGTATTTCCATGTTACCTTTCTCATGCCAATTATCCTTCCAATATCTGGTCTTTCTTCCAGCCAAGACTTTTATCTTTGAGTTGCTTTTAATTTCATTGCGCAGACTCCTGATGGATCTCTAGAGGCTAACCCCATAAGGATTGGTCACTTCTTTAGTAATCTAGTTGTTCTCTTCATCATATTTGACTCCAATCACCTTCCTCCATAACATCTGGTTATTATTTGAATACTTTCATAACCATTTAATACTTGGGGCCTTGCTTTGAATTTGTAGATTCTTTATGCCCATCCCTCCATTCTTTTTACCTGTCATCACTTCCTTTCATTTTACCAAGTGAACTTTTCTTCTCCTTGTTACCCTGCCACAAGAATTTCCTCTTGATGCTATCCAACCTCTTATTGACCCCTGCTAGAATAGGTAAAAGGGACATCATATAGGTTGGTCAAGCATCAAGTATTGAGTTGATAAGGGTCAGTCTACCCCCCATGGATAAATACTATGTCTTCCACTTGGCTAGTTTCTCCTCACACTTCTCAATCACACTGTTCCATATTTCTATGGACTTAGAATTGGCTCTCAAAGGCATTCCCAAGTAAGTAGTTGGTAGTGCTCCTATTTCACTTCTCAGGAATAAAAAGCTAACCATCTCGTATTGTTCACCTCCTTGATAGGATACAGCACTCTCTTTCCCATACCTTCAAACAAGACTAGAATTATCCTTAGGTATTTAAGAAGTACCTCCTCAGCATCACAAAATATCAAAGTGTCATCTGCATATTGCAAGTGTGTAACTTCTAGTCTCTCAGTACCTTCTCTAGCCACCTCAAAGCCCCTTAACCACTCTCTCATGTTTGTTGTCTTTATCATGTTATTTAGGCCCTCCATAGTGATCAAGAGCAAAAAGGGGGAGAAGGGGTCACCTTGTCTCAGTCCTCTCTGAGTTTGGAAGAATCCTGCAGGATCTCACCATTGATGAGAATTGAGAAGCCAATTGTTGAGATACAAAACTTTACCCAATTCAGCCACTTCTGCCCAAAACCCATCATATCCAGCATCTTCACTAGGTATTTCCAGCTAACATGATCATATGCCTTTTCTATATCCAGCTTAGCTTACAGTGTACCCCATGTTTCTTTTGTTTGTTTCTTGAGTCAATAACTTCATTTGCAACCAAAACTGCATCCATTATCTGTCTCCCTTTAATAAAAGTCATTTGTTATGAATCTATCAACTTGTCTACCACCCTTTTTTGCCTCAGTCAAGACTTTAGAGATCAGTCTGTATACACTACTAATTAGGCAAATTGGCCTAAAATCTCTCAACTCCTTGGCACCTTTCTTTTTGGGGTACAAGGGCCATAAATGTTGCATTGAAACTCTTCTCATATACTTCTTGCTCATAAAAGTTTTGAAAAGTGTCCATAATGTCTTGCTTTACCACATCTTAACATGTAATGAAGAACTCCATAGTAAAGCTATCTGGACCTGCTGGTTTATCAATTGCGCACAACTTTAAGCACCTCAGAACTTCACTTTCCTCAAAATTACTTTGAAGAATCTGTCTTTCTTCTTCTGTTATAACAGGGCATTACACATATTGATACATGGGTCTCCACTGAGTAGTTTCTATATACAACCTAGTGTAGTAATTAATAATTCTCTCTCTACTTCTATTTGGCTCTTGAGTCACTTTTCCTGTATGACAAGCTGGTCAATGTTGTTATATCTTTTGTGTGCATTTGCAGTCTTGTGAAAGAATTTTAGTATTCTTATCACCTTCTTTCAGCCAAAGAGCCCTTGATTTTTGCCTCTAGGAGATTTCCTCCTTGATCAACTCATACTTCAGCAACAACTCAGATTTTAATGCAGATTCCTCAATAGTGTGAGTTCAGTCCTCCATATCAGCATCTAAGTCAGCCATCTATTCCATCAGTCTCTTCCTCTGAATGATCAAGTTTCCTTCTTCTCCCTTCCTCCATTCTCTAAGTTTGCTCTTCAAAACTTTTAGTTTGCATGCCAGTCTAAAGTCAAGTTTCCTAGTAAAGTTGAAGGATGACCACCAATCCCTAACTCTATCAATAAAACCCTCGTATTTGAACCATTAGTTCTCAAATTTGAAATAGCTCTTGTTCCTTTCCCAAGATCCCCAAAGTAAAGCTTATAGGTGTATGATCAGTGCTCAGACTCGGTAGAGGATTCGTTTTAGATTTTGAAAATTGTCAATGCTCTGTTTTTCTATTTTTGTCTTTTTCAATCTAAGAAACTATTTCAGCAAAGTTAAATATTTTTCAGGATTAAACAAGTCTTCTTTAATTAATTAGAGATTACATGAATCAACAAAATTTTAGTAACACCAGCAAGTATTAAAAGAAATAATAAAAGCAAAAAAACTTGATGAAAAGAAAGGAAAGGACGAGAGGAGGAAGAAAGAGAGCAAGTAGTACTTTTGCTAGTTTTTAGCTTTTGTTTCTCTTCAATGCTTTGCTGAAGCAAAAGAGAATATTTATAGGAAAAAGGCACCAATGAAAGTAAGAATACTTTTCCTCAAAAGTGCCTATCAAATGCCAACACTTTCTCTTCTTTGCTATTCTTTTCAATTAATTGAAGCTTCTTCAATACACCATTTTTATGGCTTCCCAAACACATTTTGAAATAAATAATAACTATTTGCCAAAAATCCCCACATATTTCAAAAGAATTTATAGGAAGAAGAGTAGCTTACTAAATTTGCATGTAGCCAATAAAGTCTGAAATGAATGGGGGATGGCTCACGTAAAAAAAGAAAGATAAACTACCGATATAGTCCTTTTTTGGCCATATGGAAAAGGCACACAAATTGTAACATTTAGTACAACATCATCAAAGCATGAAGCTATAAAATGGAAAGCCTTAAATTGACATAAACAACCTCCAATTCAATGACAATTCTAATAAGCACACATGTTGACCATGAGGTGTGTTCTTATTACCACTTATATATTAGTAGATACAAGGAAACAAGTGTTAGACCCTAATGTCTTGTTTTAAGCGTATTGTCAAAGTTCAAACAAACAATATTACTGTTGGTTGGATTGTTACATATGGTAGCAGAGCTGCTCTTTGCGCAACCTTGAGTGATGGCATGGAGTTCCTAAATGGTGTGTATGTGATACTCTAGGCAAATTCCACATAAGCAATGCACCAAAAAGATGTTGGATATATTAGGAAGCAAGCCTCTGACCTTGGTGATTCTTTTCAAAGCCTGTGTGGATTACCGGATATTACTTTCCTGGATGATTTCAGAAAACTGGAAAATATGCTTAAAGTCATCTTCTGATTTAGTTTTTGAATGCATTTTCTGATTTGCTAATATTGTTGACTGTTGCCTTTGGCACGTAATTCGAGTCTTAATGGGTTCGTTGGGGATATTTTGAAGGTTGAGTCAGAGATATTTTGCCTCCATGGTGGTTTGTCTCCGACTATCGAAACTCTTGATGATATACGCAATTTTGATCGGGTCCAAGAAGTTCCACATGAGGGGGCCATGTGTGATCTTCTATGGTCTGATCCTGATGATCGTTGTGGTTGGGGTATCTCCCCAAGGGGTGCTGGATATACATTTGGCCAGGTAACTTGCATATTCATTCTCTTTTGATGTATATGAATAGTTTGTATTTGTTCCTGTCAGCATATGAAGCTTCGTTATCTTGCTAATTGAATTACAACAGGATATTTCTGAGCAATTTAACCACACCAACAACTTGAATCTAATTGCTAGAGCACACCAGCTGGTTATGGAGGGATTCAATTGGGCCCATGTAATTATTCCTTAAAATCCTTCTTTCTTTATGTGCAAGTTTTATCCAAGAGAAAGATTCATGAGTGATGCTCTCATTGCAGGATCAAAAGGTGGTTACCATCTTTAGTGCACCTAATTATTGTTACCGCTGTGGTAATATGGCTTCCATCTTGGAAGTGGATGATGCCAAGGACCGTACATTCATTCAGGTCTCTGCTCTTTTCTTTTCTTTTCCTTTTTTGTTGGTCTTTCTTTCCTTATCCTGGTACAAATTTCTTTTGTCAAGGCCAGACAAGTAATTTTGCTAATTAGTGTACTGTATTAATGTGTGTTCTGTAATAAAATTGCAATTTGTTCATGAAGTCTAAAAATAATTCTTTTGCAGTTTGAACCAGCTCCCAGGAGAGGGGAGCCAGATGTAACCCGAAGAACACCCGATTACTTCCTATGATGCAAGTGGGCAAATCTATTGATTTCTGTGCAGAAGGTCCTGTTAACTGCTTCATATGTTGTGAGCCTCTTACGAGCTTATAGTTCTTCTGCTACAATGGTGTGAGCGAATGGTATGGAATGAAGCATGTAAATCAGGCATGTGATACTTCTTTCTTTCCATTGTTGAAACCTCATTAAGATGCTGTGAAGAGATGGTGAAACCAGTGACAGTTAGGGTGCATGCATCATTTTTCCGCGAACATTGTTCAACTCTTTTTTCCCTTTGATCCTATATTCTTTTTTTTCTTTCTGTTAGTAGTAGAAAGGACAATGATCTGCTTACTCGATACATTTTGTCCCTTTACAAGGACAATCACTATCGTCTAAGCTCCGTAGAGGTAAACGATAATCATTTTTACACCTTTCAATGAGTGTTCGTGTAATTTTCTATTAGGTCAAGACTCTATTTTGATTTCTTAAAGGGGTTTTATTCAAGTCTGACGGATATTTTTAGCTCAAATTTTATAGTTGAGTTTAAAACTCAAATGTATTTCGCGGCAAATCCATATCTGATAAATTGCTTCTGTTTACTGCATCAAAAACTTATAAATATTATTTGAAACTTTGTAATGGTTCTTTATTCTTACAAAGGATAAGTGTGTGGGAATTTACTGTTGTTGACAAATGGGCGGGTCAAAATGGGTCACATTAATTGTCGGGTCAGTATGGATGGCAATGGGGCGGTGTGGGGTGGGGGCAGTGCAGATTGAGCTTAACCTGCAGAATTTTTAATCAGCCCCACCCCACAACTCTTTTCATTTCCAACCTGCCCCGCCCTGCATAGACCTGTCCTGCATAATTTTGTTAATATTTTTTTTTTTCTAGTTAAGTTTTTTTTTCTTTTATAATATATAATTAAAATTAGTTTTTTTCTAAGTTTGATACTAAAAATAAAATTCATAAAAATAATATTTTTTTTCATTAGGTTGCAATAATTTAATAGGATAGTGACTTAAAATCTATTTTTTAGAGGTTAATTGGGGAACATGTAAGAAATTGTATTTTTTTTTTATTGAACTATTTTCATTTATTATTTTGAATATTTTAGTAGCTTTAATGAATTATCTCAATAACTAATGCTCTATCATTCTTTTAACATGTAAAAAGTTAATTAAGTTCGATCCACATAAAATCACATATACCCACAACCTGTCCCGTCCCGCATTAATTTTTTAAAAATCCAATTCTACCTGCCCCGCACAACCTTAAATTCGTCCTGCCCCCGCATAGACTTAAATCCACCCCGCTCCATTGCCACTCTACGGGGTCAAGTTTTGGTTAATGCAGAGTAGTAAGTTTATTTTAAATTAATCCTTGAAGGTTCATTTCTCTCTCTATCACTAACTAGTAAACTTCTTCGGACTTTAAAAGTTCATTTCTCTCTCTATCACTAACTAGCAAACTTATCTATGTTTCACCCAATCATAAGAAAGAAAACTAAATTCGAAAAAAGAGATTAAAATAATTATTGTAAAAATAAAATGAAAATCAATCTCCGTAATTGATATTAAACTTTGAAGGCAAAACTAAATTTGAAAAAAGAGATTAAAATAATTACTGTAAAAATAAAATGAAAATCAATCTATATTAAACTTTGAAGGCTAATAAGACATGAAGATTAAGAATATTAGTGTAAATTGAAAATACTTTATACTTTTAAATATTTTTTTTGGCAATGAATGTAGACAATTATGAACTTTTTGTATTTTTCTTCCAACAAATATTTTAAAGAGAAATTTTGTCAAAAAATATTTTAAAGAGAAATATAAAAGAAAAAAAAGACAAAAATATTAAAAAATAAAATATAAATTTTAGCCAGAGAAGTTGACGCTCCACTTCTGTATTGCCGGCAAGTACGTAGACAATATATATAAATATAAATCCCTGCAAGTTAACAACCCCAACTAAAATAAATTTTTGGCTTACCTCTTCACAAGGGCGGAGCTAAGCGGGGATTTAGGGGGTTTGGGTGGGGGGTATGGGTTCGGCGCAGGGGCGGCTCAACGTAGTTGGGGGTCTAAAGCGAAATTTCAATTCGAGGCCTAAAATATAAACAAACTTCGTATACACATTTATTCAAATTTTATTCTATAAGTAATAAGTTGACAAATTTTGAATTTGAGGCCTAAAATATAAACAAACTTCGTATACACATTTATTCAAATTTTATTCTATAAGTAATAAGTTGACAAATTTTGAATAAAGATAAGAGTTAGAACCATATAATCTCATGAAGTTGATAACTTGGTATACCCCTTTTAATATGCTTGTTGTATGCTTGAAGCTAAAATTTAAAAACAAATAAAAAAGAATTTGTATTTCACTTTGTTCAACACTTTTCATTATTAATTCTTATTTTTAACAAAGTACAAAAGATGTTAAAGTGGGTAAAATAATATATATTTAAAATATTATACTTTTAATCATAAATAATCAATTTTTTCTATAAAATTTTTAACACATAATTAATTTATTCTTGATAAAAAAATTTAACACATAATTAATCAAATAAATATATATGTATATTAACTTGTGAATCCCCTAACAAAATTAATTGATGGCTCGGTGGTAAGGAATGAGTTATGAAAATGCTTTTCGCGCTAGAGTTGTGGGTTTGAACTCCACTATCAACTAAGTTTCTTTTTTTTTTTTAAAAAGAAGTATGCTTTGCAATATTTTTCTCATCTGTCCTAAAACTTAGAACCCCTAAACTCTTAATTCTGGATCCACCTCTACCTCTTCGTATCAAACAACTTCATATTCAGTAGCCTTCTGTAAGATTATGGTAATATAGATATATGTTAGAAATCAAGGATAATTTTTCAAAAAAAAAAAGAAGACGAAGAACTATTGTTCAATCACAATAAAATAACTAATATTAGAAGAATAACACTTAATTAAGAAAATAAATCATTTTTTAGATTCTTTAATGTGAAATTTATTGATTTTTATTTTCGTTAATCCCACAATTTTTTATTAGTGTAACCCCTAAAATAATTTATAGTTTTATACATTGAGACACTGTAAGCTTTGGGTTGTGGATTGCCCATATGAACCGACCCAATCCGATTGGATCCAATCCAACCCAAGATTTTTTTTTTCTAAATAAAAAAAAAAGATACATACTAATTCAAAAAGGGGTGGGAACTGTTCCAACGTTAATATGCTCTCCTTTTTAAATCAAGTTTATTTCTTTTTACTTTTTAGATTAGTGAAGACAGAAAAAAACAAGAAAAACAGCAAAAACTCAAAAGAGAATAAGAAAATCTTCTTAGATTAAAGACACACAACAAAAAGAACATTTAGTTTGTGAAACACTATCTTTGTTTCCTAGTCATTCAAAGAAGGATTTGGAGCAATTCATCCAGTTCGTGAATTTCATTCCGCTGCAACAATCAAAGGCACACAAATCTTGTACCAAATGTTGTTTAAATTCTTTCATTGGTATCAGAGCCATCGTTAATTACTCAACGATTATGTAGTATTCGTTGAAATTATGTATTGATTGTGTTCTATATATATATATATATAAATCTTGTGTCAAGAATATTTATATGAAGATCTGTATTTTTTTTTTTGAAACTATGGTTAAGTAGAACTCATATGTTAAAAGAAAAAAAATTGAATTTGATTGTAAATCTAAGAACATACGTTCGATTCTTCAATTTAGTATTCTGACGACGAAGTGTTTTTATTTTTATTTTTTGTTGGGAAGACAATCAAAGATGATCAGTTTTTTTCGTTTTGGATAGAGAATAAAGTTTTTTTCTCTATTGTGGATGAAGCGTTTTCTTCTGTTTGTTTTTTTTAAAATCTAAATATAAGATGAAAAGTTGAATAAGATTAGAGTTGTAAAGGAAAAGGAGTGTTATGGATTTTAAATGACTTGTACTATTTTTCGTCTTTTGTACGTTCTTTGTTGGAAAAAGTCATATAAAAAGTAAGAAAAAAAATATTAAATACAATGTCCTTTTAGAATAAGGAGACTAGTACTATGGAGAGAAAATGATCAAAATGGTCCTTGATGTATTGGGGTTGCTTTATTTTGGTCCTCAATATATTCTAGGTGATTGAAATAGTCCTTCATGTATGACAAAATGTGTTCAATTTAGTCTTTTACCCTAAACTTAACATTTTACCCCCAAAA